>NW_013665732.1:1068219-1082987 GCF_000517525.1 Limulus polyphemus | reverse complement strand
CCCTCTTCGTTAGTATATAAGCTTGGCAGAGAAAGCCAGCAGGGAGATAAATGAAGAGAGGGCAGTAGTTACTTTGAGTTCCGTGTAATTTTTGACTCTGTTAGATTTGAGCTTGTGAGCCTTAAAGTGTGTGTTTTCCAATCGTTGAGAGCGAAGTTATCGAGACTGTGAATCGTTGTGATTTTTTAGTATATATATTATAAAAGTTGTTAAGTGACGAGAAACGTACTGATTGTGGAACTACTGTGTACTGAAAGTTTGTATCGAGGAAGAATAAACTGGCTTAATCAAGAAAGGACTTGTATGGCTGAAGAAACAAACAAACAAGCAGATACGTAGCAATATGATAGATGAAAACCTTGACTTTCTATTGGTTTTAGGTAATATATATAATGAAACGTAAGAGAGAACTATTAACGCATTGTGAAATAGAGGATGTGACAGGTTGGTGTGGCAGGACGGGTCTGATTTTCTATTTCATAGCTCTGTAACCAAACAAAATTGAAGGCTATAAAAATTATGGTTTGTTTGAGCAATAAGTATTTTATAGAGTATTTTACGTTTAACTTCCTACTTTTTCGAGGGATGGTGGATAAAATAAAGATGATGACATGCTAAAAGAATGCTAGTGGGTCACACTAGTGGAAATTCAGGACTTTTGAAAATATTGCCTTGTAGAATTAAGAACTTAAAACTTGTATACTATTAAAATATGAATCATTATCTAAGATTTTATGCTATTCTAAATGGTATAACATAAACAAAAAGTAGTTTAAATACATTTTGAATGTAAGACACTATAACCTTGTGTCATGCGCAGTAAAGGGTACCCGGGGCGAGAAAGTAAATGTATTACCATGTTATGCCAACTTAATTTTTTATTATTTGAAATAAGGAAAAAATTATTGGGAAACGATGCACATACCAATTCTTCCCAGGTTTTCATGAAATCTCTTTTCTACAGAGAACAGAGAAGAGACAAGTCAACTATGAAACTGTTATAACCATGTAAGCTATAAACTGTGATTCTGCTAACCCCTATCAACCGGAAAATATATTACATTTGATCAGGAGCAGTTATAAACTTCGACCGTCACTGAATTCCCATCTAACGTTCATATCTCTCCAAGAATATTACTAATTTCTCATAGTACACTAGTGATTTTGTGAAAATATTATCTTACTTCAACGGTCCAACAATTCAGTGCCTGATAAAGCTAGCTAGCTTCCGCCAATTATAGTACGTACAGCTCGCTGGATATCACGGAGACTTTGAATAGGAAGACAGTTTGAGGATATTTGGAAGTTAGCGAAATTTCTGTCTATAAAACTTTGTTTGTAGTAATTAATCATAATGGTTGCTATTTGTATATATACAGTAAAGCTTATTTGTGTCAAAACCACAAGTGGTGTGAATCAATTTTGTTGGGGAATTGCGTAAATTAAATAAAATACCGGCATATTTCTAAACCTAAATCCAAGGTACGTCTCAACTATTAAAAGTTAAATTATTTAACGCGGCCTTGAATTATTTCAAATTCCCAATACATAACATAGCCCAACATGGATTTCCTATAATAATAGTTCAAAGAAACGTTTCAGTTCTTTCAGCGTGTTGTTTGTTGTGGTCGATGTTTTGATCAATACTGGGTGAATTACAAAATACAAGTCTCAATTATTTGTATCATTCGTCTATGAGACATCAAGACTTAAGCATCATGAAAATACCGCGTGCCTAATATTCTTAAAGAAGACTTAAATAAATGATTATTTATTACAATTGGCGTGGATTTCATATCAAAGTCACAAAAAGAATTACCTTCAAGGAATAGAAATTCTTTAACATTAGTATAAAAATATGTATATATTTCACAGTTTTTGTATTACATCAAATGGTTCGAGGCGTTTACTCAGCGCTGCATAATCCTGACGAGATAATTATGTAAAAAAATACAACGTTTTTTTCATTATAGATGAGCGTGCCAAAAAATACATGATGGCGTCAGCAAAACTGTAGCAAAATAATGTAGAATTATACCATTTATAGAAAAATATCAATGGTATTATTTTAAAGTGAATACGTTTGCGGCCATAGCACCCAAAAGAATTGGGAATATTCCATTTATCAGACATAATGAAAACAACAGGTGCAAAACTAGAACGCAAACTACAGATTCAATAAGGAGTTAGGATCTGGATGGTAGAACCCACAACTTCCTATATCCTGCTACCACTCACCGTCTGTAGTCTGTTGTGGTCACGACAGTTACCCCTAAAGGCGTAAAAATCGAAATCTGATATCATTAAAAAATATCACCCAACCTCCACCCTTTGTCTCTATCACCGGGGCTGTAATTTCAAGGGGTGGAGGTTGGATGATATATTTTGATGACATCAAATTTATCTTTAGGGATAAATATCGTGACAGTGTTTTCAAATCGTTGAGAAACTCACATTTATTCAGAAGATCAAGAAGCTAACATTGATATTTAGTTGGAGATTTCATAACTATTTAATTGGATTACATTCGATTTCATTAAACGTGTTTGATTTTTCTAATTAACTCAGTAAGATGCACATAAGAAAATATTTGACACTTGTTAAAATTAAAGTGATTTGAGTTTGAAAAACATGATGTCATACTTTTCTAGATCCAATAAAAAACACCAGAATCTGTACAGCAAAGCATTATTATAAAGAAGGTTCTGAATGACAAGTTTGCGGCGATCGGATATCAATTGTTGTCACACTGCTAATAGTGTTCTTCACAACTTATGAATGTTCTAAAATTTTACAAACATTATAGTCTGACTATCCATTTTCAGAAGCAAATAATTAATGCGAAAATGATTTTTTGTTGTCTAAAATCATATCAGATGTGTTTGGCTTAAAATAATGTAAGAATATTGGGTGTAAGCTTCTCTTCATTTCCAGATTTTTTTTTCTTAGTGTAATTTATCAAACTGTTTAAACATACCACATCCATACTGTGTGGGATCAAATTATTATTGCCTAAATGCTTATTGCTAGCGAAGCGGGAATACAATCAAATATATTTGTCACAAACATAATATTATTGTCTTATGAAAAGTATAACTGATTATGTTAAAACCGTTTCTCTTTGTATGCCACTTGTTTTGATAGGTTTATAAATTCTGACAATTAGCCTGTAAAAACAACAACAAACAAACAAACTCTTTTCATCTTTTGATTGAAATGTCACATGGACCCATAAATGTTTAATGAAACTTTGGAAAAATTGTTATAAGACTTTTCCTAACCTTAAAGATTCTACTCAAGCATATTGTTTACAATCAAAGATGAGAGAAGGCTTTGCTATAACAGCTGTGACAGACATTTGTTTTTAAGGATGCAACGCTGAGTATTTTTTTTTGGTTTCACTTTTGATTGGTCAGATATTTGGTCACGTACGCGCTTCTGTAGATCTTATCCAAGAAATGGGCAGATTTTAACAGGTTCAATTAATTGAATTTTTGTACGTTAAGTATTCTTTATAATTTTTACTTAGAAAACGTATTTTTCCCATTTTGCTCTCAATGATCCGTGCTTTGCTTCTAATACATCATGCAAAATCATTGTTCACTCGTACCAAAAGTAAATAAAAAACAATAGATAACGATTCTTTAGTTGCGTAGGAACTTATGAATAAAAAGCTGACTTTCACTATGATATTTTTATACTTCTGCAAGCAAAGCAGCAACAACATTTTAATAACTTCTTACTAAACAACAAACAACATATCCCGTTGCATTTTTACTTTACATTTTACTGCTGTGCTCAGATAACACAGTTACTTTTTTTAGAGAATAAGTCAATGTTTAATCATCTTCACTCACGAATCTTAGACTCCCACAAAATACACAGCCAGGAAAGGTCTATAAAAGGATATCCATTCGTTTTTAAAACACAATTTTTATTTTTTGTGCAATCAGTGAACAAAGTTGTTTTATACATAAAGCTGGTGGATTTAAATAACTGAAAAGTTTCTAGTTGGACGATAGTCACTGCAGTTAGAGCAAACGTTACAAGACACATGAAATGTCATCTTTGGTCTTGAAACACTATTTTCTTTCTTAAAAAAAAAGGTGGCCGGCTGTTTCTCTTACTTATCTCTTCCTGGATGAGAAGATTTATTACTACTGTCTGTGTGGTGAAAGCAGTACAATAAAAATATGAAACTTTGACCGATTTTGTTAAAGTTGCAAAAAATCTACACTAAAAAACTCTTCAGCTATATCACATTTTTCACGCTGTATACAATCATATAAGTAAGAGTACCAGCAGAAAACACACACACACACATATATATATATATATACATTAATTTTGCATGATGTAGACACTTTCATAAAAGATTACAAATTTCAGCGTTTTTAAAAGAAATTTACTTCTATTTACAAATCGTTATATTTTCATGTTACTTGCTATATGAAGGAGAATAATAGACTTTTGACGAATCTTGTTCAAGTTACTATATCTTAGGAAAGCAAAAAAAAAAAAATTATTGGTTTATTCTACTATTTGCTGATTGGACCAGAAATCAACAGTGCAGTAACTAACTTAGTTCGACTTATTTTAGCGCCTTGAGAAATTGTCATATTAAAAAGACTGCTCAAAACGACAGCCTGCAATAATTTACAAATTATTTTCATTGTTCTTAAAATTTCTGGTATAGACACAATAAGAAACAAGCCAAAATAGGCTTTTCAGTTCTTCTTCTTGGATCAATGATTAATAATTGCCAAGTTTTTGTTACTCCAAATTGATTTTAGTTCTGTGTGTGTATGGCAAAGTTTCTTGCTAATAGTTGTGATATTTTTTTTTAGGAACACCATAATCACACGCATTATTCTTATGCGATATTCTCAAGTCCACTAATTGGGTATGAACCGCAGAATAACTAGATATGGATATTCACCGGAAAATGTTTAAAGGAACAAAATCTGAATTATCTTCACCTCGACTAAGTCTAAAACATAAAAAGACGAGGCCAATGTATCACAAAAGATACAATCTATAGTGAAGCACTCATGGACATCAATCAAAGCGTTAAGGAGCAAATGTATTTAAGACCTTTACTGGAGTGTATCCAAATCAATATCTTTGGTTGTATTGAATTCTCTGGAAAATCATATCGTCCCTGTCATCTTGTTCTACACTGAGAAAATATGACATTATATAGGAAGAACAACGATGCTATTCATCTCAGGGCACAGGCGCCACCATGTGACTGACAGTTACTCTCAGTACAAAATAAGAGATACTGGGGGCATAAACCGAGTTGCAAGTGAAAAAAATCAATGTCGTTTTCTGTACAGTATGCGCCAAGTTCAGTACATACAGAATTTTTGGAACTTTCTATATTTTAACTATGAGGTAGAAAATACATAGTAAACTTGGATACCAGATTTATAACCCAAGTCTAGGTGGAAAGAAATGTGTAAAAATCGTATTCTATATAACTGTAATATCAGTAATTTATGGTAGTGAATTATAGTTTGTTTTTGGTTCAGTCCATTTTTATGTAATATTTTCATTAGTTTAATAATTAGATGAACCAATAATTTGCTGTAATAATCGTTCGATCTCTGGTCAGCAGAGGCAACATAGGTTTAAACATATAAATACTTACTATTCCATAATATGAGACTAGTTTTGTCTACATTCACACACTAACATGTTAGTAGTTAAGATGCCCATCCAGCAGCGGAAGTAAAAAAAAAAAACATGACTTTAACCCAATTTTGACAAGGTCCTATAAACGTAATGACGTTCCGAGGGCATTTACCTATTATTTATCTCACTCACACTTCATCACCACCAGGGGGCGTGTTGGTTTGTGCAAGTTGCTAGGTTGTATAATAGGATTATACCAGCAACACAATGACCCCATTTGGACAAGGTAACATGTCATTCCATATATTTTTTTTATATTATTTCATTTGATTTATTGTCTTTTCTTTTACAATTAATTATCATGGAAACATTCTGGTATATGGTTGAGAAAGGCGTCTTTATCAGAATAATATGCGTGTATCCTACCTTTGAAGATATGAATAACAAACAAAATTTGTAATATAACTATGAGAAGAATAAGAAAAAAGTTTTTGACAAAATATTTCAAGTTAGTCTTTGATAGATTGTTTAGGCTGAGTATTCATGAAGAAGCTTAGTTGAATGGACAACTGGAACACAATATGCTGAGCTTCAACAACTTTTCACCACAAATACTAGAGCATTAGACATTTTAAACCTTTACACCAAACGCTATACATCCAACCTAGAAAACACCAAGAAGAAACAAGTCCAAAAATTCAACAGACTAACCAAGACAGATAACCTTACAACTACAAACACAATTCCCAATTGCAGTTCGAGATTGCTAAGTGATACAGAAAACAAGATTCTTAACCTAGTTCTAAACGACACCATACAACCTAGCACATTTCAAACTGTTGACATAGCTGCAACCTTAGAATCTGCTACACAAAACCTTCTGAAACGTATGGCTGAACAATTCCAACAACAAACTTACACCATCCACAGGAATGCCAAGAAACCAAAACCAAACACCACTAAACAAGAATGCAGCGCACTGAACCGTTTAAAAGGGGACAACACTATCAAGATTGTACCAGAAGACAAAGGAAACAGTATAGTCATACTAGCCACCAAAGATTAGGACACGAAGATCAATCCAAAAAGACCCAACGAAAATTTTTCCCCTCAGTTCTACTGGCTACCTACGGTACACAAACCTAATATACCTTTAAGTCATATCGACAGTGCTATAAACTCACCTTCCCATCAACCAGCTACCTTCTTGGTACCTACAGAAAAGAAAGAGAAACTCATCAGTAGAACACTGAACAAATGTAAAAAACAAAACCCAATAAATGAAAAGCTAGCCAAAGACTTAAAAACCAACGAAAATCCCCCCCCCCTCAGTTATACTGGCTACCTAAAGTACACAAGCCTAATATACCTTTATGGCCTATCGACAGTGCTATAAACTCACCTTGTCATCAACTAGCTACCTTGCTGGTATTTATCCTATCTCTACTATGAGAAAATACCGAACATAACATTCACAATCCAACAGATTTCATAGAACAACTCATCAGATCTCAGGATATTATGGTCAGTTTTGACGTCACAGACCTATTTACCAATGTTCTAACTTCAGAAACCCTTCATATCACCAGACAACAACTGCTGAATGACAACTTTTTACCATACAGAACTGACATGAAGATAGACGCCATCATGGAACTAACGACTATTTGTCTACAATAAACTTATTTCTAATACAACGAGGAATTCTGCAAACAAACAGATGGTCTAGCCATGAGATCACCACTCTCTCCATTCATAGCAGACATTTTTACGGAAGACTTTGAAGAAAGAGCCTTCTCATCCACACATATAAAACCAAGTTTCTACAGATATTATGTTGACAACACCTTTGTTATATGACCCCACAGTCATAAAACTTACTAGCCTTTCAAGAACAACTTAATTTTATATCCAAAATAATCCACTTCACCATGGAAACAGAGGAACAAAACAACCTCCATTTCTTAACATACTCATCAGCAGACAGAGAGAAAAATCACCACAACTGTGTACAGAAAACCCACCCACACGTCCTATCACCCAACCTCGATAAAACGTGGTATAATTTAATGCCTAAACAAGAGAGCGAAAAACATTTGCGATAAGACATCCATCGAAACAGAACTCCAAATGATCGCAGAGGGTTTAAAACAGAACAGTTACATCTCCGCCTTCATCAAAAACTCCCTCAAGAAGACCACAACAGAAAGAAAAGATCAGAAAAACACCACCACTACTTCCATTTACCTCCCCTACCTGCACAATTTCATTGAAAAACTCAAATGCAAAGCGAAGAAATTCAACATAGACGTGTGGTGGAAATCTTACAAGACATTAAGATCCATTCTGGTAAAAAACAAACAGAAACCTACCAATGAGAAACACAAAAACGTCATTTATGAAATTCGGTGTTCCTGCAAATGAAACATTCATTGGAGAAACAGGAAGAAGACCCGTGACGATAATAAAAGAACATAAAGACAGTAGAAGACTCATGAAAACACAAATTTCAGCCATTGCAGAACACACCATGTCAATTGGACACAGAATAAACTGGGAAAAAACTAGAATCATCGATACAGACAAATTTTGGAAGACAAGAAAAATTAATGAATTATTTCAAATTAACACAAAAAAATCTTAACCAAACAGAGATTCATGATTAGAGGTGAGTAACCACTGGTTGAATCTACAGGAAGTCTCTCCACTAATCAGTAACAGGAATAAAACAACCAATCATAACACGCTCTTCACAATACTATAAAGACCAACAACACCATATATACAGTGACCTTTTTTGTATCTTCCTTACAATTACAGCTGAGCACGGTCAGGGTATTTTATTCGGCGCCCTAGCCGTGAAAATTGGTTTTCTTGGGGTTCTACTGTTTTCCCTCTCACAGCAAATTTTTCCCCGAACTTTTGAGCTCTGTGATCCCAGCCCTGAAAATGTGCTGTCCCATTTAATGTTAAAATTAAAGTTAAATCTAATGTCAAGTTCTAGTTGAATACTTTTTCACTCTAGTTTAATACTGTTAAATTTGAAAATCTCTTTCATCGGTCTAATCTTTAAGTACTAATCTTCAAAACCCCCTGACTATTACATCCACTACTTTGTCACAGCCTTGGTCTCCTCTGCCAGTCAAGGACCGCAGAAGCTCTACTCAAGTTGCTGCCGTCACCTTAACATGCGTACCACGTGTTCCCGTCCTGCCGTTCACATTAAATTCAAGCTACCAGCCAACTTCAAATCTCTTTCTCTTCTCTTTGTTGCTTTTCTAACATTTGTCTTTTCATATTATTTCATTCGAATTATTGTCTTTGCTTCTATAATTAAATATCCAGCTGTATCCTACCTTTGAACATGTGAAGAACAAAAAATCTGTAAAATAACTGTGATAAGAATAAAAGTTCTTAACAAATATTTCAATTTATTATTTCTTACGATAAAAAAAAACAACACAGAATATACTTTACAATTAGGCAAGTAATGCCTAAACCTTCTATAAAAATCCTTAAAAATCTCCATACATTCCACAACATGATGCCTAAACCTTCACTGCCCTTTGAAAATCTTACATCACAAGACGTGATGCCTAAACATATACAATTTAACATTTTCGAAACGACAACCGTTGCATGTAAGTATAGGCTGAAAAAAACACACCTAGGACATGATCTCATCAATTTTCTGTTGGAGAGGTATAAAAATATCTCTATAGGATCGCAATGAAAGACAAGGTTGTATGAAACAACCGTATCCAATTATAAAGTAAAAAATAACGGTTTTGTAAGCATGACTTTAAAATGTAACGTGTTTTATAAAGTATACCTGTAGGCAATTAAACATAGTATAAAAAGCCTTGAAAGTCTACTTGGTTTCAATCCATCCACTGAAAGTGAAATAATAAACACACGCCATGAACACAGCCAAAGTTTCCGAGGGATGAAACATCTGTCCAATGATAGTGAAGCTGGGGTAAGTGTATGTCTCACAGTGTTAACAAATAACTACATAAATGTGGCGTAATTGAATTAATATTTTTACATTTATGTTATTTTCTTTTCCTTAGCAGACATGTAGTAAATGTCCCAGAGCCGAGGCATGTAACATCACCAAAACTTCATTGGGACATGTCAAAAAAATATAATGCCATATCTACGACATTTAATGTAGTATTCAACAAAGACTCATTCGGACAGCTTCTCACGAACATTCTAAATTTGTTAAATAATAATGTACAGAATATACTGGACGAAACAACACATCATTTGAAATCCAAAGATAAATTCAGTGTCAGTATATTCTCTACACAGTTAGATAAACCCGTTAGCACGTGTTTAAAAGACAAGGATGTTTTTCACCCAGCATAATCCTGTCAAATATCAAAAAGGTTGATCAGAGTAAAAAAGGATTAACATCACATGAATTGTTTAAAATTGAGGTCACAATTTTACAAGTGCCTATAAGACCACTAATATTAAAGCTGATCATTTGAATAAAACAGTCAGTGCTAACAATAAAGAATAGTGACAATCTCTGCTGTGCCAAGGCTATTATTCTAGGTTTGTCACATCTCAGAAAGCTGTTTAATTATATATATATATACATATATATTTAATAACGAGGAACCCACTTTGAGACTATTAATGCTTGGAGTCGGTTTGAATGGGTAATGAAGAAAAGCTTTAATATAAGTTTAACATAACAGCAAATATACAACGTTTCGACAAGGTTTTGTCATCATCAGGTACCCATTCAAGCCGTTTCCAACCATTATATATATATATTAGTGATCAACAAAGATTACTACTTACACATATGGCTAGTAAACTCCACGATTCATGTAATGTTCCATTTGGTTTTTGTGGGATAGAAGAGATAATAATATTTTAGTATCACCTAATAGTTCAAATATACATTGTGTCTTCAGATAATTTCAATAGAGTTATCTAAAAAGGACCGGCATATCCAGAAAAATTTACCCTTGGTTACATGACAACAATTTTGATGTTATAACATCAATTAAGGACCTCCCCAGTTTCCATTATTATTATTATTCTGATTCTGACAAGGGGTTTAGTAACTTAAATAGACATTATTGTACGAGTTACTGTAACAGATTTTGTAAATCAATAGACTGTTACAACAGACACAAAGCTAAAAAATGAAAAACAGAACTTTTTCCAATGTAAAACATGTTTCTTTATCATCAACAGGACAAAACGTTGTACTGCATTTCACAGCTACAGTGAAACACGTTGTGCAAGATGTAAAAAAATGTTCATACCCTCTACACATCTATGCTTCCTCCAATAGATATATGTTAAAAACTCGTCCGAAAAGTATTTGTTTTTATTTATTTTGAGACTGAACAAAAGACGGGAACTCATGAAACATATTACTGCTTGGTCCATGATTTAATGATAAAGAGACTGTATTTAAAGGATACAATGCATGTGATGAGTTTCATGAGTTATTATCTTCCGAGGAATATAAGAATTACACATCCATAGCTCATAACATGAAAGGAGTTGATGGTCATTTCATTTTAAATTATCTTATCCATCAACGGACAAAGCTTGACATTATTGTTAATGGCAGAAATATAATGGCCATGACTTTCGAAACTCTTAAAATTAGGGGACTGATAGTTACCACTTTATTCCCATGTCATTGTCATCATTTCTTAAAACGTTTGGTTTAACCAGGTTACAGAAAGAATATTTTCCTCATCTGTTTAACACAAGGATAAGCCAAAAGTATCGAGGCTCTATACCCGATATAAGCTTCTATTCACCAGACACTGTGGCAACACCCATAACTGGTACTGACAGTGCTGAGAGGAAGAATACATCTTCGATTTTCAAGATGAGATGCATAGGTAAGATTCATCCTCTCGTGATAGTTGCATTATTAATAATTATTATACTTAAAGTTGTATGTTCTTGAAAATCGAAAGATATATAATCCTACAATTGTATGTATATGATGATAAAATGCAAAAAGGAAGCTTTAGCACAGTTTGTTGAAACACATATATTATATATTTTATCTCATTAGGTACTGTTGATCAAACGTTGACATACTCCATTGGTGCTGTTGATCAGACGTTGACATACTCCATTGGTGCTGTTGATCAAACGTTCACATACTCCATTGGTGCTGTTGATCAGACGTTGACATACTCCATTGGTGCTGTTGATCAGACGTTGACATACTCCATTGGTGCTGTTGATCAGACGTTGACATACTCCATTGGTGCTGTCTACAGTTCAGAGATGAGTTTCTCGCTACGTGCTGTTGATCAGACGTTGACATACTCCATTGGTGCTGTCTGCAGTTCAGAGATGAGTTTCTCGCCACGTGCAGTGATCAAACGTTGACATACTCCATTGGTGCTGTCTGCAGTTCAGAGATGAGTTTCTCGCCACGTGCAGTATTGACCCTTTCAAGTACATGACTATTGCTTCTGCATGCATGACCATATACACTTACTCCAGCTTCACTATCTTTGGACAAACCTTTCATTCCTTGGTAACTCTGGTTGTTTTTTAAAGAATAGAAAATACCATAAATGTAGAATTATTGATTAGAATATGCCAAATTAATATAGTTATTTGTTAACACTATTAAGCATACATTTACTCCGGCTTCACTATCATTGGACAGATGTTTTATCCCTCACAAATGTCTATTAATAAAAGGAAAAGAACATAAATGTAAAAATATTGATTCAAATACGCCAAATTTATATAGTTATTTGTTAACACTATGAGACATACACTTACCCCAGCTTCACTATCATTGGACAGATGTTTCATCCCTCGGGAACTCTGGCTGTTGTTCATGGCGTGTGTTTATTCTTTCACTTTCAGTAGATGGATCGAAACCAAGTAGACTTTCAAGGCTTTTTATACTATGTTTAATTTCCTACAGGTATACTTTATAAAACACGTTACATTTTCATTTTAAGGTCATAATTACAAACCCGTTCTTTTTTTACTTTATAATTGGTTACGGTTGTTTCATACAACCTTGTCTTTCATTGTGTTACGTATTATAATTTCAAATGGCCTGAAATTGAGTTAACTGATAAATCTAAATTAAATGTTAAATTGTACTTTCGATTTAGTAGTTAAGTATAATCCGATATATAGTCAGTTTATCATATTTGCCAATAAGATTGATACATACCGTTTTTAACACAAATACGTTTTAATATACACACAACAACATAATTTACAATAACGGTTATTACAAATAGTTATTACAAACAATGATTTATAAACAAAAGTTTCAGAAACTTACAAGCAATATAAAGTCTTCTTTCTAGTTTGGAACTTCCTTGATATCTTATTGAGGGTTTACGATGAGCGAGTTAATTACAAGTTGATATAGGTACGATTCGCCGGGAAGCTAGCTAGCTTTGTCCTTTGCCACACACGAGGAGGTTTCCACCGTTGAAGTTAGGTAATGTTTTCATAAAAATACTAATATCCGATGAGAATCCACTGAAGTTAAATGAGTTGTAATGTTCGAACTTTGTAAATGGTCAAATATCTGAAGTTTTCTGATTGGCAGGTGTTATAACAATCACAGTTATAGCTTTCGAAGTTTATAGCATACTGACTGTAGCAAACCAATAATATATACTCTCTTTTTCGGCGCGTCGCGTTGGTTGTATTTATAGCGTGTGGAGAGTTTCTAGAAATTTCATTTCCACGCAACAATAGTGAGCTACATTTAAGCGTTTACGCACACACTACGCATTTTTAAGAATATAAACTTAATATAAACAAACGTTGATATTAAAATAAATAAGTAATAACAAATGCGTTACAGTTGCGATACAATACAGATTGTACGTACATGCAGTGGTGGTCATTTCGAAAATCTTAAAATGTATTTGTTTAGGCATCACGTCTTGTATTGGAAGAAGATTTTCATTGGGCAATGAAAGTTTAAGCGTCGCTTTGTGTGATGTATTGAGGTTTTCATGCAGTGGTGGTCGTTTCAAAAACCTTAAAATGTATTTGTTTAGGCACCACGTCTTGTATTGGAAGAAGATTTTCATTGGGCAATGAAAGTTTAAGCGTCGCTTTGGGTGATGTATTGAGGTTTTCATGCAGTGGTGGTCGTTTCAAAAACCTTAAAATGTATTTGTTTAGGCATCACGTCTTGTATTGGAAGAAGATTTTCAGTGGGCAATGAAAGTTTAAGCGTCACTTTGTGTGATGTACTGAAGCTTTCTATGATTTTTATAGAAGTTGTAGGCATTACTTGCCTAAATGAAAAGTATATCATAAGAAACAATAAATTAAAATATTTTGCCAAGAACCTTTTTATTCTTATCATTCTTTTATTCTTATTTTACAGCTTTTGCTCGTTCTTCGCATGTTCAAAGGTGGGATACACGCACTTTATCCTGATAAAATCGTCTTTCTCTACATTGTTTCAAATGGTTTCCTAGATAATTAATTATAAAAGCAAAGACAATAATTCGAATGAAATAATATGAAAAAATAAATGTTAGAAACATGCCCTCTGGTGTAAACATGTTGGATGTATAAAATTTGAAATAATCTATATGTATTTTTGTCTTTTATTGTAGGAAACAATAACTTAAATATTTTTGTTAAGAACTTTTTTATTCTTATCACAGTTACTTTACAGATTTTGTTCTTCAGATCTTCAAAGGTAGGATACACGCACATTATTCTGATAAAGTCGTCTTTATCTACAGTATACCAGTATGTTTCCATGATAATTAACTAATAAATTAATATGATAAATAAATAAAAAGACTATAAATCGAATGAAATAATATGAAAAATATATATGGAATGACATGCTGCCTTGTTGAAATTGGGTCATTGTGTTGCTGGCGTAATCCTATTATACCACCTAGTTCGTGTACATAGCAACACGCTCTCTGGCGTTGATGCCGTAATCCTATTATATCGCCTAGCAATGCTCACATACCAAAACGCCCTCTGGTGATGATGGCATATACATAATAGGTTAATTCGATGACGAGGAACCCACTTTGAGACTAATAATGGCTGGAGACGGCTTAAATGGGTAATGAAGAAAAACTTTAATATAAGTTTAACATGACAGCAAATGT
>NW_013665732.1:1054201-1067551 GCF_000517525.1 Limulus polyphemus | reverse complement strand
ACATTTGCTGTCATGTTAAACTTATATTAAAGTTTTTCTTCATTACCCATTTAAGCCGTCTCCAGCCATTATAATAGGTTAATGTTCTCAGCACGTCATTACATTTATACGACCTTGTCGAAATTGGGTCACGGCCATGCTTATTTACTTCTGCTATTGGATGGGCATTATAACTACTCTTATTATTCATATATGACTTATATATCAAAATACCACTCTTACATGTTTTTAAAGCTAATGATTTACCAATCCAGAGACTTGATAGCTTGTTAATTTGTGTTATGCTTAAGATAACTTAGGTAATTGAATACGAAACTTAGAGCACGCGTGTAATTATACAAAATATTTGTTAATAGTAGAAAAACTATTATTTTTTAAATGGCAATCTAGGACTATGCACATTAAGAGTGGTGGTCAAATTTCCCTTTTCAATTAGAATAGCCTAAGAGTTGGTAGATGCTGTTGACTAGCTACCCTCACTCTACAGTATCAGTTGAAAATTAGGGATGACTGTGATATGTAAATATATCATATGGTTTCTATCTTCTTGAGAAATATATAAATTTTTTTGTTATTCAGTTTTTGTTCTGTAATGGCAGCAATAGATCGACGTTAAGACTACATTATTCTAGCTGTGTTCCTGTTTGTTCTCTATAGTAAGTGACGTCTCTTATGCGTGTATAGCATCTGTGTTAAAAGGATTGGCATTGGAATATCCTTTGGTGGCCAATTATGACATTGGCTGTATGCAACAGCTGACCAATGTTATGAAGGAACAAAGGTCACAAGGTGACGCTGACGACTGGACCAAGAAAGCAAGTTTACCTGTTGAATTCAGGCACATTTTCTTTGTTCAATTCTACTTGATCTTCATCGTGATTAGTTTAGCAGAGATTCATTTTGAGGGATGAAAGCTGATGAGTTAGAGAAGATGGTCCAGTAGAGAAAATGGTCCACTTGTCTTTCTTGTTGTATCTTAATTATGTTTTCACTGTTCTTTTAACATGTTCAATCTGTTTATTTCTCATGCAACTTTAAATTTCAGTTGAGATATCTAACTATAAACATTTCTCTTATTTTCAGATCAAATCTGCTGTTATTTTCGGTTTACCTGTCCGTTACTTGTAGGAAATCGGATTTACCTAAGAATTCCAAACTGCTAGCCTAGATGTCCCTCGTGGACTTGTGCAAAGATTCGAAACAAAAATAAAACAAAAGATAAATGTACAAAGTTATCACAGCTTCAGTCTTGCTGCACATTTGGAGGGTAAAAATGGTATACGAAAACATGTTTTAAGAGAAAGTTGGTCATTCTGAAAAAAAAAAAGACCAAATACTTTGTCATCGCCGTCGTAAAATGCTTTCTCACCATCAAAATCAATGGTTCAGTTGAATAACTACATCCTTCAGAAGCTAAAAGTAAGAGTTAAAACATAGATTCATAGGACAGATTAAAAGTTCACAGTGAACAACTCCGTTTTTGAATTCAAATATTATCAAACACTCAGAAGGCATGAAAACAGAATATGTTCTGGAATTTTGCCAATTTGAATGTTTATATGTATTTATGTATATTGAAAGGAACAAAAACAAAACATTTAGTGTATATATAAAATAACTCATTATAAACTGTATTCAGTATAGGTTTTATAAAGTGGAAAATGCCGATTGAATTATATTACTTTGCTTGCTATAACTGTTTAAGTATTTTACTACATACTTCGCTGTTTGTGTTAATTTTGTCTATATGTTTTATCTACACGAAAACATATATTTTTTTTTATATATATACATGACAAGAGTTTCTTGTTTATTATAATTGTTGGTGAATTTTATCGGCAAATATCGCTGAAAGTTCTTCTCTAATCAGTGCTCGAGTTGTAACAGAACCTCGTTCCGGCACTTTGTAGAACTTTTTTTGACAACACATAAAATATTTTCAAGTTTGAACACACGCGTTTGGAAGCCTATTGAAGAATACCGCTGTCACCTCGCCCTGGGATGTTGGCAAATTCACGATGGCTGAATCTGAAAGGGGAATTAAACATTAGGTATTTTTGTCGACTTATTCTTTGTATTTGCAACATTTTCCATAGATGAAATTCAATTTTCGATTCCCTTTAGGCTCGACAGACATCGAAAGTGAAAATGGCAAATAAATAAATGAATAGTCCTATTCTTAAGTGAACTAATAAAAAATGTTAGGACTCGGCATGACCAGGTGGTTAGGGCGCTCGACTCACAATCTGAGGGTCGAGAGTTCGAATCCCCGTGACACCAAACATGCTCGCCCTTTCAGCCGTGGGGCATTATAATGTGACGGTTAATCCCACTATTCATTGGTAAAAGACTAGCCCAAGAGTTGGCGGTTTGTGGTGATGACTAGCTGCTTTCCCTCTAGTCTTACACTGCTAAATTATGGACGGCTAGCGCAGATAGCCCTCGTGTAGCTTTGCGCGAAATTAAAAATGCACAAAAAACAAACAATGTTGGGCAATCAAACACCAAGTCCTTACTATTTATATTTCTCATTTTCTGCTCTGTTACACACAAACTGTATTATGTTATTAATATTTGTAATTTTGTAGCCCACACAACTACATCATAATATGGTCAGCTGATTAGTTCTGTAATGTAATAGCGGATAAAATGTTGGAATTTGTATTCGGACCAGAAACCATAGTTTTTCTCTTTTGTGATTTTATTGTTTTAATTTTCATTTTGGTCGTTTTATTTTTAATTTTTACTAAATAAAAAAATTCTGGTAGAGGTACAGTATTTTTAGTTAATTTTTAATTGTTATTGAAATGATATAGCGCGTTCCGAAGTTTCTTTTTTCTTTGGGACGCGAACACTGCCACTGATATAAATTTCTTTTTAATTGGTTAAAGATATTAAGACAAATTGATGTAACGTAATTAAATATTAAAGACCACAGTACGTAATGATTCCCAGCTTAATAAGCTTTGTTTGCTTGTTGAAGTTTGCGCAAAGCTACTCGAGGGTTATCTGCTTTCGCCGATCCTAATTTTGAACTGTTAGACTAGAGGGAAGGCAGCTAGTCAACATTAACCAACCCCAACTCTTGGGTTACTTTTAACAAGAAATAGAGGTATTGATCGTCTCATTACGACGCTCCCAAAGCTGAAAGGGAAAGCCTCTTCGCTGACAATATTCGAACCCGCGATCTACAGATTGCTATCTGTATATAGCTCTCCCCATTAGTGAAAGTAACTTTAATTTCTTATCGTTACGGAAGTAGTATCCCCCTCCCTCCAACGCCTATATTCACGTTACCCAGATCAACACTGCTAATTTATGTGAATCGAAACTTCAACATTTGAAAACACACATCAATACTAGCAGCCCCTACACTTAACAGGAAATACGAGTCCAATTAAGTTTTATTTTAACAGGCCCCTCACGAGCCAGTGGGGGGAATTTTTGTTAAAAACAACAACTACCCAATCCCGTTTTTCATAAATATGAACTGAAATTTGTTGGACATTTTTATTGGCTAAAAAGAAGGCATTTACCGCACTCTTTTAGCGTTGGGGCTGCAAAGTGATTTGAAGTGGTAAGGTGACTGAAATCAGTCAGCGCACCACGAGCTTAACAGCCAAGCACAAGAAACATGGAAGTCTCTAAATGACACGCAGTGATATTCAGGAACCAATTAGAACCCTTGGTAGATATTGTGCAGCAAACCGAGTACAATATTTTATTTGTAGGTGCTTCTAAAGCGTTCCTGTCTGCTCATCCTATTGGTAACTATCGTGATGCTTCGACCTTCTCTACCGAATCGTAGGTCAAATCGTTCGTATCTCAATTGAAAGCTAAACATTAAAATGTGAGAGTAGAAGCATAAAAGGTTGACATTTGCTTAATTAATGATGCTGAGAATGTGGCTTTATGGATCTATATTGAATTTACTCCTTAGGAGTAGCTAGTATGGAGACTTGAGTATGCTGTATTTCACTTAAAAATTTATCAATTAACAATCGAAAACTTGCCTCGAAAAAGATAAGTCCAAAACTCTTTGGAGTTTCCGAAATGAGTTTGTTTTTAATATTCAGCAAATTGTAGTGTAAAGACACGCTTCTGACGGACGTGTTATATCATTTTTTTAGCTTAGATTAGCGAAAGGTTGTCGATAGATTCCAAGGAAGTTACCATGGTGACTAACAACTCTGTTATCCTAGATCACCAGAATTCGTCCCATCTGAATGAGAATATAGAGCCTGAAGTGCAGAATTTATTTACGACAATGTAATACGACACCCAACAATATCGGTAAAAACCTTTATGACAAGTCGAAACATAAAATGACCTTGACAAAATTATTTGTCAGTACGGTGTACCGGCACTAAAATTCTCACTGTTATGCCGTATTGGATTACTTGCATCACTGATCGTCCCTAAATTTGAACTAATAGGTTATAAGGGAAACAGCTAGCCAACAGCACCCACTTCCATCTCTTGTCTGACCGTAATTAATGGTGTTTGACCAATACTTTCAATAATGCACCCATGCTGCGAAATGCATGTTAACCATTAGGCCATGCCCAAGAAGTAAAAAAAAGTCATTATTTACTTTGTGTATAGAACTTTCATTACAAAAAGTATGGTTTTCCTACATTTATTGAATGTTCATTTAACTTCAAAGAAAATGTTTAAAGAATTACTTAAAAAAAAAGAAAGTATATTACATTTTAAGCACAAAATATAAATTATTTCAGTAAAACATATCGTGATTTAGATTTCTATCCTATCCATCACAAGGTATTGTACCTAACTTTCGGGTAATATTTTACGTTAACTCCGGTAAAGTTTCGGAAACTGTTATCACAAACCACAATAATGATTCTTAATAGGGATCGCAAGGAATTGCACAAAACTCTAACAGAACGTTCGGGCAAAAAGCACCTTAAACAGTAAATATTTAATTCAAAAAACACTCTAAGACCTTTACTATTGACTGCTGAATCTGTACACATACAAATGCACAAAAAAGCACACATGTTTGACTTACAAAGAAAAGAAAATCCGCTCAAAACGGCCCGTTTGTAATTCTTTTTCTTCTTATTCTCTTGTCAGCCAACAACAAAAACGGCTTGGTATATTGCACCCAAACCTTTTGTAGAATACTGAATAAGGTACTGCGAACGGTCGATTTGTTTTTTCTGTATTTTATATAAGCTAAAACACATAATAATTCTAGTGTAAACGATGTTATCATTACTCCTTGAATTTAGTTTTTTTACAAATAGTCAGTGCTCCTTTAAAAAGCTTACGGACAGTGTGAAACAGGAATTACAAGCCAATGATAGATGACCGTAACATGTAGATATACAATGCTTTGTACACTATACAGTCGGTGTCTTATGTATCAAGTGAAGGAGTAAAAAAAGATCGATAAACATAATATTAAATTTTATTACACACGTTCGTAGAATAAATACTTTAAAAAACACGAAGGTTTATTTAAAGCGATGTTTTTCACGTATATGTTTTATTTGAAGAGGCTGTTTTTCTACTGGTAAAATTTTATACGCGCTTAGTGGGAGTTGTGTCTTAGTCTAGTCATATACTTGACTATTGCCTATGCATTATATATAGAGAGAGAGTTTAATTACACAGAAACTATAAATACTCACTATATTCTCAAGCCAATTTCCATGACAATCTCCAGCTGCAGCTTAATATTTTACATCTTGAACTAATGCGATAAAATAGCCAACAGCTACAATAAATCAACATGAACCGTATCAGCTAGCTACTGGCTATATTTACTATCATTACAATGTATAAAGTGAGCTACTATATCAAGTAAGCCTTTATCCATAGTTGATCATAAAAACACCAGCACACAAAATAAAAAAATGGGAATTTAAAAACTTGCAAATAGGAGAAAAAGTAAGAAAACAACGCTAGAGATAATGTAGACATTATTTACTCAAACTACAAATCTGTAGTTTGAGTCCACCAAATATAATTCTAGATAACTCAAGAGACGTCTCTAGGTGCTTAATTAAAAGATTCGGGGCTCGGGCCCATAAGCGTGGGAACTTTTGGCGTTTCAGTATGATATCGAGCATTGTTTTCTGTTCTGATTTTTCAAGACACGAACTGGGGATTCGGGACACTGTCAAATAAAATCGGTGCACGGGCCCTGTTTACCAATGTCTATCAAAGCCTCTGGTTGTTAGACGTATAAAATGCGAGTAAACAAAATAACTATAAGTTTGATTAAAGACAGCCAAGTAGAGATTTAGTACTTCCAGTATTTAATTTTGCCTGTCTGAGTCAAACAATATGTTCGATTCAATATTCTATCACTGTGATGTTGTCCAAAGCCTCAGAAGGCAGCTTAACAGAAGTATAAATCATTATCTTGAAACAACGAAGATAAAACTAGTAGTTACAGCTATGTCACTCACATTGAATATATACTTAAAATGTGAAACTCCTGTCACGGTTCTAAGATTAAAATATCTGTTGAGTTATGATACTGATAAGTTGGGAAAGGATAGAAAGGACAACAGTATCTTCGCTATTGTGGTTTAAATGTCCATAACACAAACAACAAAGAAAGTCACACTGTCTGTATTGCTCACTTGAAAGGCATATAGATTAAAAATAACCACCATATACAAATAACTCAAATGATCTCAGCTAATACGCCCGTTAATTGAAATAGAAGCAAGACAGAAGGTCACAGCGATCCCTGCCTTCAAATATCATGGTAGAGAAACAATTATAATCACGACACCTACTTCAAGTTAAAACTTCTCCATTTTGAAGGTTACTCAAATATCAAAGGTCAAAAAAGGTCACGGCGGTTGTTTTTGTTAAAGTCACTACACCGTAGGAAGTAATAATGGACAAGAAAATTCAGTCTCAAAATTTCAGTTAATGACATATTATTATTGTTTAAATTAATTTAAATTCGACATTTTCAAACTGATAAAACTTATTTTCAAAAGATAAAGAGATAGTTGAACAAAAAATACGTCATGTTTGCAATAGGATAATTGTGTTTTTACTGCATTATAATGGCCTGAAGTTATCACTGAAACAACATGTTTTTGTTACAGACAAATGAAATAGGTCATTTATTTGCACACTTATGATTCGTTCACGATACGCTTACATCTCATTTTTCTTCAACTCCGTCTTGAAAGACGATGGAATGTAATATTTATTTTTATTGCTAAACCCACAAAAGAAGTGAAAACAAAATAGTCATCGTTTTTTTTCTCTTGAAAAACAACTTTCTAAAAATACACAATCTGTTTTATATGTACCACTTAAATGTGTTGAAAAACAATAAATGTTTATTTTTAAAATGTTTCATTTTGTTTGACACACATGGGCAAAATGTAATAAGAACTTCTTATTATTTGTTCCAAACCTCTCAAAATATTTCACATGAGAATTTTTGTTTTAATATATATTAAAAATTTTCTGCTTAAATTCCAGTTTGTTGAGTGTTTTATAAAACGTTCACTCTGTTATCTTTCTCAGAAGCCATAATTAAGATTTTAGATCAAGGTTAAATTTTCATTACTAGTGAGTAGTTTACATTACATAATAATAATGATTTTTTCTTTCATATTTGACCCACAGTAGCTCAGTGGTAAGTCTGAGTACTTACAACGCCAAAAACGGGTTTCGATATCCACGGTGGGCAGAGGAGCAATAGCCCATTCCGTAGCTTTGTGCTTAACTACGAACAAACTTTCATGTTTAACCTTCTCATTCCTACAGAATCTCTTTATGTTACAAGATATTTTTTGTACCTATTTTTAATTTATTGAAGTTTACTTAACAGCCTTGACAAGTTGGTAAGCTGTTTGCTGAGGGCTCATCCGAAAATACAGAAACCTTGGACTTCCTACCTGGAGCAGTATACGACTAAATTAACTTCTCATCAGTTCATGATAAGAAAACTGTTGTACCTAGTTATGTTTGTCCGTTTGTTTTAAGTTAAGCACAAAACTACACAATGTGGTATCTGTGCTCTGCCTACCACGGGTATCGAAACCCAGTTTCTAGCGTTGTAAGTCCGCAGACATACCGCTATGCCACTGGGGGGGGGCACCTAGTTATGTACATTGATCAGTCTCATTATTAGAATCATCTACTTAATATTGGATTTGACCATCTTTCGCTATGTGCACAGCTAGGACTCGGCAGCACAAAAGACCTCATAACATGCCGGAAGGTGTTTAGTCGATTGTAGTCCATTTGTTAAAAAACAAAATATCTACAACTGATTAATCTCAAAGATTTTGAATGAAATCGAGATGTAGTTATTGTGCCGGCCAAGGAGGGTGGCTGAGGTCGACGTCCCGCTTTTCTTTTCAATTCGAACAGTAAAAGCACGTTTGAACTTTGCATTCTCGGTTTTTTAAAATTCGTTGTCCATAAATCTAAAATGAAGCATTGTGAGGTGATGAACAGGACCAGAATTAAAGCTTAGATACACTCTGAAGGTTTCTCTCTCTCTCTTTTAAAGGAATATAAAATTACAATCCCAACTTCATTAACTTGCCTCCAGGGGCATGCACGGGCAAAATAATGCAAATAGTTTCAAGAATTTCACATATTTTTCATGTAAAGAAAAGGATGAAATACAAATTATCATTATATGCAGACTGCACACCAACTATCACTGGAGCCATATTTTCCTGTTTGGATGTGAGGTAAACAGTTTTCGGACTGATTGTCTACTGCCAAATGAAATTTCTGTACTGTTCATTGCATGGAAGAGATAGAGACATTTGAATTTTGACCACATTTGAAGAAATTGTCAAATTGAACAGATCTGGGTGTTTAATGTACTTTAAACATCTATTCAATCGTGAGTCACCAACGGTTGGAGGTAATTGGCATTGCTAATAGACTCTGATGATAGATGTATTTCAATAGCCGACCAAACAAACAGGCAGATCCTTGGTCTAGATATCTGACTATATATCTTTACATTTATGTGTTCTAGCAACCACCTAACAGAAATACGATATTTTCAAATTCAGTAATATACATATAAGAAAAAACACAAATACACGATTAAATATAAATATGTTATGTTTGAAGTACGACAGTCTAGTTTTTACAATATTATAATGGCCTGAAGTTATCACTGAAACAATATGTTTCTGTTACAGACAGATGACTTGTTCAGCATGCACTAACATCTCTTTTTTCTTCAACTCCAGCTTGAAAGACGATCGAATGTAATATGTATTCCAGCTTGAAAGACGATAGAATGTGATATATATTCCAGCTTGAAAGACGATAGAATGTGATATATATTCCAGCTTGAAAAACGATAGAATGTGATATATATTCCAGCTTGAAAGACGATAGAATGTGATATATATTCCAGCTTGAGAGAAAATAGAATGTGACATATATTCCAGCTTAAGAGACAATAGAATGTGATATATATATACCATCTTGAAAGACGATAGAATGTGATATATATTCCAGCTTGAAAGACGATAGAATGTGATATATATTCCAGCTTGAAAGACGATAGAATGTGATATATATTCCAGCTTGAAAGACGATAGAATGTGATATATATTCCAGCTTGATATATCACATTCTATCGTCTTTCAAGCTGGAATATATATCACATTCTATCATCTTTCAAGCTGGAATATATATCACATTCTATCGTTTTTCAAGCTGGAATATATATCACATTCTATCATCTTTCAAGATGGTATATATATCACATTCTATTGTCTCTTAAGCTGGAATATATATCACATTCTATTGTCTCTCAAGCTGGAATATATATCACATTCTATTGTCTCTCAAGCTGGAATATATATCACATTCTATCGTCTTTCAAGATGGTATATATATCACATTCTATCGTCTCTCAAGCTGGAATATATATCACATTCTATTGTCTCTCAAGCTGGAATATATATCACATTCTATCGTCTCCATTCCAGCTTGAAAGACGATAGAATGTGATATATATTCTGCACCTGCAAATAATTATTGTTCTGCAAAAGTGTTTTAGCAAGTGTCCAGTCAGTGTATAAGTTGATATCAAATAAATTGTATTGAAAAAAAAACCCTTACCTCATATAAAGCATGTATTCTACGCTTATAAAGTTATGCGTGATCAATTACTCTAATATCATGCGTTAACGTTTAAATTTTATTTTACCAATTAAGTAGAGAGGAAAATATTTTTTCAAAACGTTGTTTTGTACCGATTTTTCCACAAACTAAAAAGATATGAGCAACAAATACAAGGGGGCGAAATTATTGGGGACTTGAGCACTGTGGTCTTTCTTACGTCATTTTATATTAGTAGTTTTAGTTACATAACAAATTTCGCCTAAACTTGAAAGACAATTGAAGAAACAAGGTTATACCAGCGCCTTTAAGTTGGTACTTCAGCACTTATCTTCCTTTCTTTTTCATATGTTGCTGCTGCTCTGCAACTGCTATGTACGTGACCAATTATAGGTGAGAAAAACAGATGACTGAACCACTGAAGTCTATTATGTGTTTATATATATATATATATACCTCTAAACCATTTACATCTAAATTCAAAGCTATTTAAGAGATGATATTGATTTTATTAGTCATTTACCAGAGAAAGAATATTGTTTAAACACCATTTTGTAAATGTAATTGCTCTTTATCCAAGTATTAGATATGAATATGGTATAAAGTTATTAAATATTATTTAGATAAATAGCTAGATTTACTACATCCACGGTTTAATAAAGAAGTGATAATTAAAGTGTTAAACCTAATCTTATACAGATGTTCCTTTGTTTATACAGGCAATATATATCAACAACTTTTAGAACGTCAATGTGAATAAAAGTGGCTTAGGCTTATCCAACATTAGTGAGTAAATTAAATTTATTGTTTTATATACAACGATTATAAAAATTAAGAAAGATGAAAAGGGATTTATGATACAATCCTACTAACTCACATCATTATTTAGATTTTTAAAGTAATTAACCTGTACAAACTAAATTAAATATTCCACTTTGTCTAGCTCAAAGAATGTTTTCTATTATTTCTAACCCGAAAGTTCATGTTTTCTATTATTTATAACCCGAAAGTTCAGCAACAAAGACTGATAAATGAAAATCTTATCTTAGGAAATGTCATTATCTAGAAAATATAATAGAAAGAGGTTTTAATTTAAGTAGAATTAAAAAGGAAATTAACAATAAGCATAAAAATAATACAAAATAAAAACAACAAGTTATTTTTTCATAATTATTCATTGTCCTGGAGTTTAAATTAATATTGATGATATGCAAAAAGAATTGAAAAGAGTTCATTCGTTTGTGGCGATGGTTTAGGTATAAGATCTTCCGGAACGAAGCCTCGGGAGATAAGGGGGGGTGTGTGCTCAGAAGCTATTAACTTTTCTTCACCCCACTCGTGATGTAGGTAAGAGAAATTTGAGATTTTGGTATTCATGGAGTTCTTTTCAATACAAATAGCCTTTGTAAAACTTATGGTCCTTCAGGGCGGCGGGGGATCTAAAAATCCAATGCCTAGCATTAGATGTGGGGGGAAACTAAAGCGCTCCCAGAAAACTCACTTTCACTTATCAGGCTCCGAAAAAGTCTTGAAAGTTTTTAACAACCTGAGAAAATTGAGTATCATGGTAATATGGGAAGGGAGGAGAGTTGTAAAGTAGTCTCAGGAGGGTTTAAAGTTGCCACTAGATTCTCGTCTGGAACGGTCGAGAGCTGAGAGATTTGCTGAAGGAAATTTCTTCATTTGTGGGGAGATTGGGTTTATTTTCGTCATCGCTGAAGGAAGGACGATGGAAGAAGGAGCAGTTGATTTGAGTGTCGTAGTTGTGTCTGTGGGACCAGAGAGACTCGCCCAAGGTTCTTATGGGAGAAGGTGACGTATGAGAGTTTGGACCGAAAGTCATTGGAGAAATCAGGCATGAAAAGTAGATTAAGTCGACAGGAATCTATAGTCTGTTGATTATTATGGGACGCGGTTGGAAGGGTCTAGGTGCTTTTTTTTCCTTTTGTAAGGCTTCGTCTGTGTGGAGTGGGTGGCGGAAGTGTTTTGAGTTTCTGGCCTGAAGTTGGGAGTACCTTGGCGGTTTGGGTCAACTTGCTGATTGGCGAAGGAAGATTAACGGTGGTTGTTTTCTATGGCTGGTTACTGGTTGTGAAAGCGGGAAGATACTGGCTGGGGTGGGTCATTTTCAAGTGCTTTTAAGAGGAAAAGGTGGTACAGGACTCCGTTGGTAGGAATGTTATCGGCAATGTTTTTGGATGACGTGACGATTCTATTGAATTGCGTCGGTGATCCTTTAGTTTTTGTACGAATTCTGTTGACGGCGTGGAAATTGGTTTTGTATCTTGTCTTGATTGAATGTCGAATTTCTTCAGGAGTGATTGTAGGGTAAACGCCTCTTAGAAATATAGAAAAAAGATTACTGGAGCTTCGAGGGATAGTGATTGTGATTGGTGGAACAGAATTCCATGGGTTACATACATAGTTAAAGTTGGTTAGGGTTAAGAGCTGCAGGAGGATACCGCTTCTGCATAAGTTCCTGGTTTTAGTTGAGTGGAATGATGCCCCGGATATAAATTCATCGATAAAGGTGATGATTTGTCGCGGCGAAAAGTCTGTGGATAAGCCGTAAAGGATTGCCGGCGAGACCGGAGAAAACGCCGTGGAGACTTAGCTGACTTTAGGGACATGGTCAATGATACGTCTCCGAAAATGGAAAAACAAACAAAAACCCAAAACCAGGTCCATTTGAAAAGAGTTTCGGATACAAACTTTTTTAAACAAATCCTACTATCACGAAGGCAACTCCAAAATGTACTGACATCTTATCTTAAATCAGAGAAATATAGGAAAAAAACTTGATGAAGGTGTTTTTCTCTGTAATAAACCAAATTGTTATATTTGTGAGAGAGGCTATATTACATAAAGTAAATATATTACAGGCCCTACAGGAGAGAAAATGTTTTCCGTAAATTCTAGATTTTGTTGTAAAACATATAATACTTTTGATTCATTATTTTGTATTTGTTTTAAACAAATATATATACTGGAGAAACAGAAAACTTACGTTTAAGAATAAATTTACACAAGTATCATGTCAAAAATGCTAATAATAGCCAATTACCTGTTAACAAACACATTATGGTAATGTATTATGGAAAAATATCATACTTTACGAGAATCTTCTTTTTCTATTATTTCCAGTTTGTTATTCTTGTGGTAAAAATAAGAGATTATTTTACTAATAAATTCAAAACCACATTAAATATTATGTAGTTTAACACGCAGAGAAAACTTAAAACA
>NW_013665732.1:1043238-1053387 GCF_000517525.1 Limulus polyphemus | reverse complement strand
GTTCTATTTAATATATTATAGATCTATTTAGTTCTATTCAATTTCTTATAGTTTTATTTAATATCTTTTTGTAAGGGTGGAGGTGGGAGTTTAATTAGTAGAAACATTAGGGTGGCTTTATTTCAGTTCATTTCTACTTTAAGAAATTTAAGAGTAACTGCCTTTCCACAACTGGCTATAGACAGTGAAAGGCAGTAGAAGCTGATACGTTGTAAGTGTAAGGACTCAGCTTCGTACCCATATTTCAATGATGATGTTTTTTTGTTTTTTTTCATGACGGCTGACTAGATTGACATCGGCCTTTGTATATTGTCTGATAGATTGGATATCTGCAACGCATTCGGGTACTATTACCACAGACATTATCCGTTATAACAATAAGTTGACAAACAAGACCAATTACGGGATTGCGATATATATATATATATATATATATATATGTATATTTCTCAACAGGCCAATATAAGTTTGTTCACTTTCCCGTCCAAATACAATAATTTTAGTGAGTAATTACATGAACCTTGATAACGTAGTGAATTAATTTTGTTTCCTTAGATAGATAATTGAAGACTTGAAAAAAAGAAAAAAGATCCTAATAACAAGTAAGTTGCCTTGCCAGTCAAGTTGAATTGCCTTAGTGACAAACCAGATTGGTGATTAGGGTAAAATTATTGACGAATATGAGAGAAAACAAGCTAATTACAAGTTATCGGGCCAGAATAAACCCGCTCGACAAAAAGTATTGTGTGTTTGTGTTACAGTGATCGTTAATTACAGAAACGGGTTGACTTTCAAATAAACGAAATATATCACAAAATAAAATTGTACAGTTGCAGAAATAGGTTAAGTAACTAGGAAACGACAACATGTTTGAAGATACTTATACGACCAGGCTTCGTAAGGCCAAAATCTTTTCAGCTGTTAAAACGGATCAAAGCGACAAGTTGCTTTATTTGCTGAAACTAAATAAAATATATATTTTTTAACTTTTCAAACTATTAAGAAAAACTGAAATCAGTGAAGTGAGAGTAGCTTATAATAATTGTGTTTATTGAGAAGAAAATAAATAACGTGTATAACTATAAGAAAAATATTCCTACTTTTACAACAAAATATTCGTCATCAAAAAAATCTGAAGAAGTCTCTCTGTCTGGAGTTGTTTTCTATTGTAAAACATGCGCTGCAAAGTATTCATTTCAATCTATCTTGTGACAAATATTACTTAAGATTTGACTTTTTGGAACTATAATAAACCTTCTTGAAAGTGGAAATACGAGTCTACTCGAACCGTGGGCGAAGGCAGGTACAGAATCCGATATTACACAGAGCCACAAAACAGTCTTGTGCGAAGCACGTCTACTTGAACGAGAATCTAGACCATTCTTTTAAGTACTCACATGATTATCAAGGGAAGAGTCTTTTGCAGTTCTTAGTTGCCATTTTAGATATGTGAATATATATATATATAGATTTGTGATATGTACCATGTATTTAATTAAGAAGTGCAAAATATGTTAACATCATATCTTTCATTTTTGTGCTGATCTATCGAAATTCATGATCGAAAAACATCGTCTAGGTTAATCATGTGTAGATTTCTGATGAACGATACGCCAAGTTTAAGGCTATGATTTGATGGAAGATAATCTTCAATGTTGTAATCTTACAAAGTTATGCGTTAGTCATTTCTTCAGATTTAGCATCATGAAGTAGCTGTTGTACTTGATCTATTTAATGGTGGTACCAATTTTTATGCACAACTTTTCTTTCCCTTTAGGTGAATTGTTCTTTCATATACTTATTTCAATACAAATTGAAACTAAAGAGTGGAACCGTTTTTTTTTCTTCTCATTTAAAACTGATACCATGTAGAGCTTGTACTTGTACGATGGCTCCTCCATTTTACTCTTTGTTCTGATTTATCTTTTTATAAAATGCTCTGTGCTACATTTAGTCATAAGATCAATGCTCAATGTTACACTTCATGCACTAAAACCAATTCTTAAAATACAAATTGGCTGTAACTTTACTTTAACATTAATTCAGTGTAACACAAAGTCATGCTAAGTATTATAAAACGTCAATTATAATTATAAACAGCTTAACTTTACTGCTTTATCTCTGTAAGATAGCTCTGCTACACCGAAGTACACGTGTTTGAGAAACGATTCACATTTACGTACTACACTTTATTGCGAAAACCATTGAGACAATACATATCGAGGAAGGTGTGCTTTGTATTCGGTTTCCCTACTTGGGTCCTATTTTAATAGGAGTGCGTTAACCTTTCGCTTTAATCACTGCCTGGGTTCTATTACTAACACTTCTCTCAAATCGTTGGTACATATCTTGTAGAAAAATCAGCCAGTTCGCTTTCTAGGAAAACAGCTCTAAGCAGAGAAGATTTTTGGGATCTATCACGTTTGTCCTTCAGGCAGCTTTTAAAAATGTCCAGGAATTGCTCAATTCGATTAAGTTTGGGGTTTTGGAGTAACCAAGGCATACTCTTCACGTTTTATATTCAAACCACCTAAAAGAAGCCCAAACCATTACTTTATCTCTTCTACTATTTTTGCCCAAACCAGATAAAACAGTGACATATCACGAAACTCTTTCCTCTACGTTTTTGCCCAAATAAACTAAAACAAACTCAGATTATTACACTAGTCCCTCGACTCTTTTGTCCAAATCGACTAAAACAGGCTGACATCATGACTGTCATATTTACTCTCCACAACTGAGACAACCTATTTGTTGAATCTAGAAGTTATTTGACCAAGTAATCTAAAACAGCCCATTCAATAACATTGCCTTTTTTATTTTTTTTTCCGAATCAGCTAAACCAGGATTAGACCATTATACTATCCTATTTTTTATGTTTGCCCAAACCAGATAAAACATAATCACACTATCCCCATCTACTCTACACAACTGGGATGACCTGTTTGTTGGATCTGGACGTTATATGACCAAACTATCTGAAACAGGGTTAAACCACGACACTGTCCCCGTCTACTCTACACAACTGGGATGACCTGTTTGTTGGATCTGGACGTTATATGACCAAACTATCTGAAACAGGGTTAAACCACACACTGTCCCCGTCTACTCTACACAACTGGGATGACCTGTTTGTTGGATCTAGACGTTATATGACCAAACCATCTGAAACAGGGTTAAACCACAACACTGTCCCCGTCTACTCGACACAAGTGGGATGACCTGTTTGTTGGATCTAGACGTTATATGACCAAACCATCTGAAACAGGGTTAAACCACGACTCTGTTCCCGTCTACTCGACACAACTGGAATGATCTGTTTGTTGGATCTAGACGTTATATGACCAAACCATCTGAAACAGGGTTAAACCACGACACTGTTCCCGTCTACTCTACACAACTGGAATGACCTGTTTGTTGGATCTAGACGTTATATGACCAAACCATCTGAAACAGGGTTAAACAACGTCACTACCCCTTTTACTCGACACAAGTGGGATGACCTGTTTGTTGGATCTAGACGTTATATGACCAAACCAGCTGAAACAGGGTTAAACCACGACTCTGTCCCCGTCTACTCTACACAACTAGGACGACCTGTTTGCTGAATCTAGGCGTTATATGACCAAACCATCTGAAACAGGGTTAAACAACGTCACTACCCCTTTTACTCAAACCAACTGGGACAACCTGTTTGCTTGATTTGACTTGAAACGCTACTGTAATGTTTGGTCTCACAGAACTGAAACAACTTAGTGTTTCTTAGGTAAGCATACACTAATTATGTAATTTGCTTATAATTCAATTTCATGTTTTTACATATCATTAATGTAGCTTAAGATAAGTTGCTTAACTTAGAAACTACGATATTAAGACTTCTAAATATGACGTTGCTATCTGTACATCAGAGTACTTTAACCTGAAAGTAATGCATTTTTATACGTATCTCAGGGCATTCTACAGTTAAATGTTTCCCCAGCTGAACTGAGGAATCTTTACAATATAAAGTTATAACTCATATTTCAAGCCTCCCAGTGGCACAGCGGTATGTCTGCGGACTTACAACGCTAGAAACCGGGTTTCGATACCCGTGGTAGGTAGAGCACAGATAGCCCTTTGTGCATAGCTATAAACAAACATATTTCAAATTGAAAAAAGTTTATGGCATTAATGTCACTTGGAATTATTATTTTTTCAATAAGTAAAATACTAAACACCAGTATAATAGTCTTCTTAGTTTTGTTGTTGTTGTATGTCTTAATTTATTTCAGAGTTAAATGAAAAGGTTTTGTAGGTGTTAATATTTTCTTTGTACACAGACCCTTTGTGTGATCTGTTTTTTTAACAATAACAACAACCATAAGCAGTTGGATTAAAACATTGAAGCAATATTTTTCTTAGGTTAATTCTGTGGGACTACTGTATTTAAAATACTAATTTTTGTTAACAATTATTTTTCTATGCTATACGATTGTTCAAACACGAGGGATGCTTTCAGAAAACTGCGTTTGATGTTTTTTATTCACTAAATTATATTACGTATTATTAAGAGTGCCATCTTAATCAAATATGTTTGATAGACAAAATGCTATATGTTTGCACAGTGTACAAAACAAACTTATATGTCCTTCCGATAGGTTTGTTTATTTGTTTGTTTGCAGTTAAGCACAAAGCTACACAAGGGGCTATCTGTTCTCTGCCCACCACGGGTATCGAAACTTGGTTTCTAGCGTTGTAAGTTCGCAGACATGCTGCTGTGCCACTGGGAGGCCCTTCCGATAAGTGACTTGTTATAAAAACAATGCGTTCTTTTCTTATCATACGCCTATTTTCTGATTTATAACAAATGTATTAAAAACATCTGAAGGTGCTTGAGATTTATTACTACCCATAAATGGTATTTTCATAATATAAAAATGTGTAACGTGTGATATACCGAGATAAAATTCATAAAGACATATTTCAATAGACTGTATCTAATAAGAATGTCAGTAACAAAGAATCATTAAATTTTAGCATGCTCTCTATCATTATACGCTAGTAACTGTATTCAATCATGGTAGAATAATTATTAGCCTAAAGCTAAAAATCACTCATTGCCTAGTATTTATATACAAGTATTATAGGCGTTAGATATACATATAAATGTAATGTGAATTAGTAGTAATAATAGTAGTAATAATTGCTGTCACTCTTCATTCTTTTTTACTTTCAATAATAACATGAGTTATAATATTTAAACTAATTTTGAATATTATTGTTATTAATTGTTATCATTAATTTCTCATTATTTTGATCATTATTTTATATTCCTCGCTTAGTATATGGAATTAGGACTAACATAAATCCCCAATTATCTCCTCGTGAGGTGTTGTTGGGATTATAGCCGAAATTATCGATAATAGTGAAAGTACTCAAATAAAGAATCATTACAGGTTTATGTTTTTCTTGTGTATTAACTTATGACATTATGCACTTTTAGCCCAGTTGTTATATAACATTAAATTCGTTTCTTTATAGGTTGTTTTTTACTTCTGATATATACAGTTTTGATCAAAAGATTTTGATATGTTTATTATTATTTCTCCATGAAATATCAAAACCGCAGGTTTACGAAACTCTAAGCATGCGGGCGGTACTTTTTTAAAGTTCTCATAACAAGAGCCATTTAGTACTGGTGGGGAATATTTATTATGGGGATTTTTTTTTTACTGATCGACACGATTTTAGCAGACGTAATGAGTCTTTTCTTGATTTTTTTTAAGGGTAAAAGAAATAAAATGTTTTCTCGTTTTGAGTAGGGTATGTTTTTATTTCCACTGAGGCTTCAAACTTTGTTTTTACACTCCACTAGAAAACAGGCAAGTATAATAAACGTCCTTCAGTGACTTGTAGAGAGTTGACCAAGGTTTGACGACCATGTTCATTTGTCTGTGTGTTTAGGGGAGTAGGTACGTATGTTAACTCTATACATTTTAAACGTAATGAAGGCTTCTCCACGATGTTTTGAAACACGCCTTTAGCTGGAATTTTCTCGATGGGCAGTCTTAAGCCTTCTGGAGCTCTCTTGGAGTGGCCATAAAATCCATCACAACTCAGCTGACATTTTGTAATTCAAAGCATTATTGACCAAATGTACCAATGTATTGAAACTATAAATTTCAAATAAACCACTCGATTTGCCCAGAACTAGATATTGTTATTTAAGTTACGATTTTTGAGAATAGCCATTATTTTTATTTCTGCTATTTATATGGATGAGACATCTTCACTATTTTTGGCACACACTCTCTCTGGATATATATATATATATATATATATATATTCATATAAATATTTATTTATTCTTCTTTGTAAAGTATAAAATTTCTATAAACAGACTAAATAGTTACACATTGAAAATGCAACTAGGCGTTGTTTTTTAATCTGGATATTCACAATGTTTCAGTGTTAAAATTTCTTCGTTGATTAAAATCATGTAATGAAAGAGAACAAAAATGAAACCAAATGTTATACGTCACATGTTCAAATCTTTCGCATGAAAGTAAGATTTGTTCTATTAAAAATCCTTCTTATTTAAAGGTAAATATATAGATTTGAGAACTATTTTCTTATGTTAGACAATAAACAAGCAATGCTCTCTTCGAAATGTCATGCATATTTATTTTATCAAAGATCAGGATAGCATATCCCTCCCTCAGTAGCACAGCGGTAAAAAGTGCGAACTTACAACGCTAGAAACCGGGTTTCGATACCCGTGAAAGGCACACCACAAACAGCCCATTATGTAGCTTTATGTAACTATAAGCAAACAGCTTAACCTATATTTTATTTCTTAGTTTATAATATTAAAGCTATTATACAGTGTTTATCGATTATTTCATGAAAAGCTTAGGTGTGTCTTGGGGCTTAAGTGTAACCAGTTTGATCATGTATAAAAGCGGGAATACAGGGTTGATTACCTTATATTGAAACTATTTTGAATATGGAAATCAGTAAGTCATGTGACAACCACGGCTGATATAAAGCAACAGTGGAACGGAAGTTATCAAAACTACATTTTTACATTATTTGGCGTTTTGTAGGGATTAAATCTGACCGAAAGTTGATCACTTTTGTATGTAACAACCCTTTCCAACGCAAAATATTCATTCATCAAAATCATAAAGATATGTTTAGATCGAGGATTTATGGCATTGGAAAACAAAGGAATGTGGATCAATTTGGGGCACCAGGTCCTTCCATAAATATACCTATAATAAGTCGTATCCAAGTCGTAGTAAACAAAGTATGACGTCTTGTAACAGGTGAGAATTCACGAATACGAAGGTCGGTGTTAAAAGCCGTTCACTTGTCCCAAGCAATCCTACGCAACATAATCAAGAATGATCTTCGTTAGGCATACTCATATTGTTTCTAGGACGTGTCCGTTCAACCGTTGCATATCTCAAACAGCTTAAAAATAAAATGGGCTTTCATGTCTCCATACGAAGACATAATGATCTGGCATCAGACGAAGCCCCTAGTGATTTTTATGCAATCTGACTATTGAAACGGGTGCTGGGGAACCGTCGTCCTTTTTTACTAGATAGATTATGGAAAGTATCAGGGAGGAAGGGTTCTAATCTAGACATGACGGCTTTACGACTCAGTCTTTCACAATGATAACTACGCTGTAGGGCAATTGTCAACATACACAATCGTCAGATAGAGCATGACGAGACGTGGCAATATCTACGGTAAGATAACAACCTTGGTATTTTATCCGACTTTTTTTACACTTTACGCAACACGATATACATGATGATTATAAAGAAAATACAATGTTTAAAAAAATTAGATATCACGCTCCATTTGTCCATGAGTTTTTTTTTGAGAAAGTTTGAACACCGTATAACGTGTTAATTTTTTTAAAAATTCATTTTATGCTGCATATCTAAATCGTTTCTCTCGTAAACTAGCATCACTTTTATTTATCTTCTCTGTCTCTTTTTCAACAATACGAGATTACCGTTGAATAAAATACATGACAGTATTGCGTTTGTTTGTTTGTTTTTAATTATGCACAAAGCTACACAAGGGCTATCTGTGCTCTGCCCACCACGGGTATCGAAACCCGGTTTCTAGCGTTGTAAGTCCGCAGACATACCGCTGTGGCACTGGGGGGCGACAGTATTGCGAGAATCAACGAACGCTGTCCGGAATAGATGACGAATGCTTGCAACAGTCTCATTTAAGGATAAGTTTGATATACTGATTAATAATGATGGAAAATAAATTAAACACCTTCTGTGACAAGGTTGAAATACACTGCACCATCTCCGAACTTTCCCGAACTCTCAACGTGTCTTTGTTAAAATACTCTTTGAAATACTTTGGATTGTTATTACGTATTTTGTAGAACACTCTTGTGAGTGTGGAAATAAAAAACATATAAGTTGGAATTAAAAGAAATTTACTGAAAGATTAACATACCATATTCAATATTTCTTCTATCAATCATCAATTTGTAAATTATTTTGAACCATTATTTATTGATTTAGTATTCAAAATCATTCTTAATATTCTAATTTGCACTGTGGACTGACGGAGATTGGTAATAAATCATCTGGACACGATGTGTAGATTGGTATTTTGATAATTCAGAAGTGGATTAAGATACTGTAGATTGATAGAGATCCTTAATACATCAGCTGGATCACAGTGTGTATGTTGATCGATTTATCATTCAAAAGTTGGATTACGATACTATAGGTTGCTAGAGATAGGTAGTACATCAGCTGGATCACAATGCGTGGATTGATAGCTTGATGACTCAAAAGTTGGATTAACATTTCTTTTGACTGATAGAGGTCTTTGATAAACTATTTGGATTTACTATTTTTGTATTTATAGTTAAGGAGTTAAATTCTCACACTATAGTTTTATATAGATTGATAATAAATGAACTGGATCACTATTTTCGAGCTGATCCTAGTTCAGCAATAAATTATCATAATATACATCTTCCAAAATTATAGTTATTAAAGTAGAGAATAGACCATCTGTTATCGAACAAAAACAGTTTTGTAACAGATCAGCTATATTCGTTAAGAAAACGGATATATTTCAAATGATGAAAACAGTCACGTGGTTTATGGAACAGTTATATTTGTGTGGCAGGGTATTTAGGCTATGGATAGTGGTGGAAACAGAGGTAATAATTTTGATCAAAATGACAAATCTTCATACACATCAATCTATCTACCTGGTGTAAAGTCAAAGATTCTGAGAAAATAATAATCAATGAGCCACTTAAGAAACTGCTTAAGTAGGTCTAAGACGTACAGATGAGTACGGGATACATATATTATGCATCTTTTTATTCGAATCGACTTATTTTATTTATACGTTTCATTTTGTTGTTTTTTGTTTCTTTAAAATAATTTTTCCCCTTAGAATCTTGGACCTCATTTCTTATACGTTTGTACTTTTGTTCGTTTCTTTTCATCACCTCAGTTGTATTCTTTAACTACGAATACCTTATTATCCGCAAGGAAAAGTATAAGGATTATCCTTTGTTGTCTAACTTTGCTCTCTCGTTTCCTTTTAAACTACTTGAAATTTGTCATTAGATCTTCGTAAAGACACATTCTTTCTTGCTCGATTACCCCTCGGCGTGCTCTTATTGATCGTCGTAAACCCGCCCCTGACTGTTTCAGAGCTTCCTGTAAATCCCGCAGATTTCTCAGGCTATATAGTCCTTTTCTTTTACACCTCTCAGCCAGCAACTTCGTATGCTTTGAGAAGTCAACGTAGAGAAGTGCCTCAAAATCCACAGGAATTTGTGTATAAGAATTCTGTATTTATATATTAGATATGTTACAAAGTACGTTTTTACAACAGTGTTTTTTTTTTATTGAACTTGGTAAAGAAAAGAACATAGTTTGATTCCTGTATAAAGAAATATTATTTGTGAATAAATTCATTATAGTTGGAAAAAGTATTTAAATATTTATTATTTAAGTTAAAATAAAAAGTGAAAACAAAATGAAATATTCAGAGTTTCTCTTAGTTAATATTTTATTATTCGTAGCAGTATTTTAGCTGCTACACCTCAGGCCGGGCCCAGCATGGCCAGATGGTTAAGGCACTCGACTCGCAATCTGA
>NW_013665732.1:1033009-1043199 GCF_000517525.1 Limulus polyphemus | reverse complement strand
GTCTTACACTGCTAAACTAGGGTCGGCTAGCGCAGATAGCCCTCGTGTAGCTTTGCGCGAAATTCAAAACAAACAAACACTTCAGGCCCTTTAGTCATAATGCTTTTAATTATTAGCCAGTTCTAACGGAGTTGACTTGAAGGCTCACATCAGATCAAAATTCAAAGTCAACATGTGATATAATTTAAATACGAAAATATCAGTAAGAGAACAAACACAAGAAACGATCTATAAATTCTTGTATAAAATACCTGTGCTCTAGTTCAAAGGCCTTTTCATGATTCCCAGAAGTTTGTTGTAGAAGTAAAGCTCATCCAGAACCCAATATTAATTCTATAGTTAACCCAAGGGGTAGGGGGGCGTATCCGAAAAAGAATGTTAGGGCATCCACCTGTGGTACCTGAGAACGTGTGTTATATTTGTTATCGTTAGACTTCGAGTGGAGATATGAAGTCAATTTCAAAGATGGTTCCACATGGATCCTGAGGGAGGGCTAGAAACACAAGATCTGATGTTAGATTCGAATTCATCGATCCTAAAGACCTACTTTTAGACTCCCATCATATCTAGATAACCTTTCGATGGCTTCTTAGCCCACCTTCATCACCCCCTTGATAATGGAACTTTGTCATATAGATAAAGACATACCTCCGGACTATCACGAATTCACCTGCCAAGTTTGGTTTTGGCAGCTTCAGAACTGTGGGAGGAGTTAGCTGGACATACAAATAAATTGATATAATATTTGAAAAGACACAGATTTGACAAAGTATAAAGTTTGAATAAGGGTTCCAGACTAGAAAGTCGAAGGCTTTAATTTTTTTATTTTCGAAAGTTGCAAAACAAGTAAAAAGTCTTGGACACAAAACTTTAAGAGAAATATCTGAGCTTTTTTGTTTATCAATATTCTTGTGCTTACAATCACATTCTGGTATATAAGATAGCAAGTGTTCAGGAAACGCTGAGAATCAATGCAAGACTTAGTTCTTTTCCCAGAAAAACAGCGAAATATATTTTCTTTTCAAGTGAAAGAAGCGCTTAACATCTTCCACAGAATTTGCTATTCCTATCAACGTCGTTAACAGTTTTTTGTTGAAAAAGTTGGTTGTATGTAAAAAAGGACTCGAACACTATAACTGAAAGCTACAGAAGTATCGCCTAAGGAAACACATTACGAGAGCATCATAGAATATAACAAAACTTTATCTAAACGAACAGCATAGACTAGCAAGAGCCTAAATAGATATATACTACTATTTAGATGAAGAAAAATAAAATATGTATAAGAAGTTATATTTTGAAGACAAAAATTAGAGTATACAGCTACAGCAAAAATTATATAAAGCACATTAACTAACAACTTTCTTCCGAAACAACCAAATTATTTGCAAGATTGAGGTAGAAAATATCACTAACTGATGAATCAATGCATTTTAACCATCATAAGTTTTGTTTAGTTTAATGACGTTTCCTACTTCTAGTTAGACCAGCATAAAGAACTGCACTAACGAGAGTGGGGCAAGGAGGACAGCCTCTGAAATGTCGTTACCTCCAATATAATGCCGTCCATTACTCTAATTTTAGATTTACCTTAGATTTGGTCTCATAATATGTCTCACTCCCCCCCCCCCTCTAGTTAAGAAAAGCTGGAGCTGGGGCTGTCAATGCGTTAATTTAGCCATATTAATTTTTGCATTACTTTTCAATCCTGATATATACAGGTAACCTGCTTTTATTATCAGTTAATAATAATTACACGTTACACTTTATGTCCTATTAACCATAAGGTTATCAGTAATTCATATGGACTTGATGGATTGCTACAGTGAATGAGAGAATATGCCACTAGGATGTTGTTACTAATATGGATTAGTTAACTCAGTTATGGATCCGGCGTTATTGGGTGTTCCTATAGAAGTAATTAAGCTTATTTTTCCATAAATTCTGAAAAGACTTTTCCTACTATACGATGTTGATTCAAACATAATTACATAAAAACGTCAGTCCTGTTGAATCTCTAAAACGTTTCAACTAAATAATACTGTAATTTAAAGCTGAGATTTCATTCAGTGAAACATATTGACTGTTTCCAAAATATATCATATCTACGTAAACTCTAAGAGTTTGCGGACATGTTCTTAACCAAGATAATTTTCATTAATATCTTTTGTCTATTGTATAGCTAATTTTGAATATTAACACTGCTGCTAAAAAGTAAATTTATCTTCTTATTTTCATCTTCTCTATAAATTATGTAGTTAAAATTATTAACTATAAATGGGACTTACTATAATCGGTTTGTTCTTTGCGAAATATATTTCCATTGTTTCAATGAAAATATTTATATAAATGCCACAAATTTAAGATTTTTATAAACGATCTTTACAAGTTATCAGTAAGACTTTACTGTAAACTTTATGATTCTAGCTTGTAATATGAATAAAACCCAAGAATGAAATACAAACGGTAAACTATCAACTCACTTTGCACTTATTTGTTTAGTTCTAACTATACCAAACATAACATCACAAGTGTTTAGGTTTTAGGAAAACTTTTTATTTTGTTTTTACAGATAATTATTACCGAAGTTTGGAGTTAGGAAACTGACGTTTCGTTAACAAAAAATGTATAACGAGCTATTTTAAAGCTGTAAACATTTATTAGTATACATACTTTGCATGATGAATTTGGAGAGTATTAACTTTTTGAAACTGGCTCTTCTGAGGTAAGATCTCTGGTCGTTTGTTAATTTCCCGTATAATTTCTTTCAGATGAAACTTTAGCAATACAAGTCTTTTCTTAAAGAAAATTAGTTTATTCTTTCTCAATACAACTTTGCAATACACTTAATTTCCACAGTCCCTTTAACTTATACACACGCTATAATTCACAACGATTCGCGCACTTTACTTACGGTCACTATCGCGCTTGACTCAATTGTCCGTCTCTGTCTCTGCCTGTTTGCAATTATTTATGCTGTCACTTTAGTTGCCGGCTTATATACAGGAATAGAGGGCGTCTAGCAAATAATGGATTATTCGTGATGTTCCCCGATCCTTCTAGATACTCATCACGTGTTACCAGAGTCACGTGACTTCCGCTGTCATAACAATATTAATTTTGATATTTGGGTTTTAACCCCTAAATTACTGACTTGTTTTTATTACTGGTCTATGTTGAATAATTTTATGCTTTTGTTTGTTACAATATTGTTTTAACTGACGAAAAAAATTGGTGAAACCGTTCATTTTTCTGTAAAATATATTGTAATTAGTGAGATTGATTGCAACATTGTTAGCGTTTTCGCGTATACTCTTTTGTGGCTCATATATTGTTTTGGCCTCTACAACCAACAATGTCAATAACTAACAAACAATTTGAGGCATGAATGATTTAGAAATATGTGTTTAGAAAGACAATGGACATCACTAATTTTGAAATTGAACGTTCCAAGACATAGAACCTGGCGTAATATTTGTGTAGCGCTATGAAAGAAAAGTTCGTTTTTAAGGACACTGTCATATGAACCACACTATAACTTCTATTACAATTCATACTGATATGATTACACTCTTCCATTAATATAAGAATATTCCAGACATATTCTATTTTGCTTGAACAGCCAGAGTTAAGGAAACAAACTTTTATAATAATGCTTCTGATGGACAGGTACCTAACATCGTGTCTTTGTTAAAATTTGTGTAATCCTTGCTCTTACCCGTTGTCTTGCAGACTAAACAAGTTACGATTCCAACACTGCGTTAATGAGGCTCAATTAGTTATCTAACACATCACATGATCAGTCTAGTTTGCATATTCAAATTAATAGAGTGTTTGAAAAATGTGAGTTTGTGCATATGGAGTGGGAGGGATCCTGAAAGTGACGAATAGAAAAATGAGAGAACTACTGTACAGGCTAGTATTTTAATATTAGATTAAAGTGACCAGTAGGCAAGAGAGAGGGTGCTATTATACTGTGTAATATCCTAATGGGTGAATAGGAAATATTTCAAAAGCCATATCTTGCTTTGTATGATTTAATTTAAACGTGATTTTTTTTTAAAGTTACATTATCAAAATTTTTTTACGTTATTTATAATTCAATTGAAAAATAATTTTATACAAACCCTTGAAAAATTCTAATCGGGTATGTACAATGACAATCTTGAAAGCTTTTTATATATTCTAAATCCAAATCATTTGTTATTCACTTTGAAACGTTTTGTTAAAAAAAAACACACACACAAAGAAATTAGAAAAAAATAAAACGAAGAAATAGAGAAAAAGGAAAAAGGAAGGCAAAGAAGTAACATAAATAAATAGAAGAAAGAATGCCAAAGAAAGAAATTAAAACAACAGCAAAAGTATATCACATTTTCTTGCTTTTGAGACCGGACCAGACTACAGTTTTCAAAATGTTCATGAATTTTCCCACACGAAGAAGCTTCAACAATACACAAACTGATTCTCTTATCTTGATAGTAGAGACATTTTATTTTATTTATCGAGGAAGCTATACTTGGAAATTCTTTCCTGATTAGGTGGTTCTCCATAAAGAAATTTTCAATCATTTATTTACACGTAATTTGTGCAAGTTAAATGTTGCCTTTTATTTATTATTACTTTGAGCTTATTTTTGTCTGGTATTATTACTAGGAATCTAGTAGCTCAAATAATGATAATTCTAAATATTTTTCTTTGTAGTATTTAGTATTTATATATGTTGCTTCGTGAGCTATGGATTTTTATTGGAGGCAAGGTTTTCATTTAGTTTAATAAGAGTTCTTCAATTGTAGCTATTTATTTTATCATTAAAAATATTTAAATTTCTATAAAGTAACATATTTTTTTTTTATACTAAAACAGCTATATGTTCTTTAGCATTAAATATACAATAACTAATCTATGGAGAACATCAAACATTGGAGAACATCTTACAATCTTTTTTCCTCTTTTGGGTAGTTTGTTTTTGTAGTTTAATTTTTGTTTTTATTTACAAAAATCAGATGCTTATCATTTCAACCGAAAGAAACAATATCATTTTCAAATGCACCAGTTGGCATTGATTATAATAAACAAGCATTATGAAGACAATTTTTGTCAATTTCAGTTTCCTCTGTACTTCTGTGTTTATGAGTTGTTCATGTTATTAGTTGGGTTATTGTTAAGTTTGTTTGTTAGTTTTGAATTTCGCGCAAAGCCACACGAGGGCTATCCGCGCTAGCCGTCCCTAATTTAGCAGTTTAAGACTAGAGGGAAAGCAGCTAGTCAGCACCACCCACCGCCAACTCTTGGGCTACTCTTTTACCAACGAATAGTGGGATTGGCCGTCACATTATAACGCCCCCACGGCGTTTGGTGTGACGGGGATTCGAACCCACGACCCGCAGATTGCGAGTCGAGTACCCGGTTATTGTTAAGTATAAAGTTACACAATAGGTTTTCTGTGCTCTTCTCACCACGGGTATTTAAACTCGATTTTTAGCACTATAAGCATCCATTTTTATCGTTGAGCCACTTGGTGCTTGTTCATGGTAATGAAGAGAATTACAGTATAATCCGATTTATTTCCTTCAGTGAAAACTGGCATCACCAATCAGATCCATCATGTGAAATAAATGGTATAAGTTATTATTTAATTTTTATGAATACAAATATACAATATGTAATTGGTAAGTAGTAACTCTGAAGATTATGATCCTGTTGATATTTTTTAACAAGTTCAAAAAAGCTACTTGTTCAACCAATAACAAGATCTTTGCAAAGTTGTAATTAAAATTTGTATTTTTTTGATAAAGTATAATAATTTTATTGCATTTTTGTACACATTTAATATTCATTTTCACAAGATAATCACAATACGTCAAGGACGGCACGAACAATTATATTACTTTTAAATGTACGATGTTTCCATGTTAAGAGTTAGTTTTGTTCGTTAAATACTTTTTCTATGTCTGTAACTCTGTAATCGTCTGCTTTCTATGTATGCACGTGTGATGAAATTTCTTAAACGTACAGACATATTTTGTTAAAGTTTAAGTCAAAAGAAATTTAGATCTGAATGATTGGATAACCATTGACGCATCACAAATCGTTATTAATGGCTCGATTGTCTTGTCGACAAGATTAAGGTCATGTTCGTACCGTTGTCGATGTAAAAACTTTAACACTGGCTTAATGGCAACGGATGAAGCTTCGTAGTTTCTGTTGCCCTTCCAAGTTTTCATACTTTACTCTTTTCTAATGCCTTCTTTCATTTCTTTAACGAATAGAATATACCGCTTAAAAATAAACATTTAAGCTCTTGTCAATAAGTAAATATATCGGTCGTTTTCAGACATTTGTTTTGAGTATTGACAAATACATGTTATATATACTTGTATTTGTATATGCTCAAGGTACTATTCATTTAATGAACGTGTTTATAAATCTCCAAACGAAATACTGTGTTGAAACTCCACTGAAAATATTAATATTTCCATAGTCCCCTGGTAGGTCATTGATAAGTCTACAGACTTGCAATGCTAAAATTTGGGGTTCGGTTCTCCAAGGTGGACAAAGTACAAATAGCCCCTTATGTAGTTTGCACCAAGAAAATAACAATCACATTCCATGTGATTTTCTTCAATAAATACACTTTCTGAGAAACATTATTTTTGGCTAGAGCATTTGTCCTGTTAGCCAATGGCCCCGGATTCCAGTTTCACAATTTATTTTCACTTATCGACTTTTTCACTTACTGGAATTTTCATTGATTTATAATACGATCTTTAATAGATAGCATAACTAAATCTTGTTTATTACCCGATTTATAGATGAATTTGAAGTCGTATTTATTTTATGGTTTAATTTTATGTTATAAAAGACTACAAAGCTACACACACACACACACACATATATAAAATTCTTGATGGCTGGTGTTACAAAACGAACCAGAAATTTGAGGTTTTCGTAATAAGTGTGTTTTGTACGATTGTTTTTGTTTTTTGTTATTCTGAATATATTTTAGAAGTAAAACAGATGTTTCCATCATAAAATCTTTATTGAGATCGTGATATCTTTTGATAATCATGTCTTCTATCAATTACTTTTCTGCTGAGATGGCTTCACCTATTATCTAACATCCTATCCATGTTTTTCACAAATAATTTCTTTTATCAAATTGAAGAAGAATTCAATAAAAGTTTTCTGAGTTATCAATGACGAAAAAATAGCGACGAAAAATAACGAAGAGTAAAATATTTAAAATCTACTTTATATTTGAAAGACTGATAAACATTACAGTAAAAAAATCGCGAACACCAACGGTTTTCATCTAACGATTTGATGCAAGTTAATCAATTCATATATTGAGTTTTCTGATTTCACTTATGACATTAAGTATTTACAATCAGTTTATTACACCGAATCGCTTTCATTAAAGTATATGTTTCTATTCCATGATTTTAGGTGCTGATATATTTACAGGGGGTTAGAAAAATAATGGAAACATATCACCTTAAATTCCAAGTTTGGTGCCTCTAAGAGGACAAAATATACGGTAATCTAACTGTGAAATAGATTATTTCTTATTAGTAAATCTGTCTGTATGCAAGTTGTATATATATATATATATATATATGTTAAATAAAGGTTCGAAAAATGTCAAGCTGAACGACCTCTGCCTTCCAAAGAGAAATGGTTGTACATGAATGTCTAGCTGAATTTTCAGTGACACGGACTCATGAAATAACGGAAGCATTCCAAAGAACAGTGTCCAACGAGACGTCAGTATGGATATCTAAAAATATAACAACAACAGACAAATTATAATACTGGTTGAAAGACTAAGCTGTCAGATCATGATAGACGGGCGTTAATACGAGTAGTGAGATGGAAGCAAAAGACTACAGCGTCAGAAGTGTGCGCAGAACTGAAGGTTATTTTACAACAACCAAAACAACTGGAAGGGAGCTGCACAAGATGGGTTAACATGGTAGGTCTGCCATTCAAAAACCTATAATAACACCAAAAATGCAAAAGCCAGAGTAGAATCGTGTGAACAACATAATTATTTGATCTAAGATAAATGCAAGAATGTGATGGATTCCAATGAAATGAATGTGTTAATATGTGGTGAAACGTGATGTAAAAGAAGCTTACAACCTTGAATGTCTTATGTCATCCGTTAAGCACGGTGGAGACTCTGTGATGGTATGTACAGCTTTTTGTTGGAATATATTAAAGCCTGGGATCTCACTGAAAAGCAAAGAGACAGAAACTGGTTGATTAAACTTTACTGTAAACCAAGTTTACCCTATGCTAAACATTTTATTCACCAAACTAGGTTGGAATGTTTCAAGAAGACAATGTACTGATTCATATAGCTGAAATGGATAAGGATTGGTTCAAAGAACATGAATTAAAGTTTCGACATCATAGTTACCAGATTTACATGTTATCAATCCTATATGGCCAGTTCTCAAGACCAAGCTTCGAAGCAGATTTCCACCACCAACATCACTTCAATAATTCGAAGAAACTTTGATCGACGAAAGATAAGAGATATCACTGTAGACCAACTCCATATTAATAAATAAAATGTAGGAATTAATAGGTGTTTCCTTTATTTTTGTCCAACTCTTGCTGTTAGCTTATTTTTGGTTAATGGTTCTTCATAATCATACAGTAATTACATTGGTTGGTAAGAAACAAATGAGAGTTAAAAAAAATTCTGGAACTCGCTGATTTACTTATATACCACATATGGCTTCCATATCGACATGAAGTTAAGTCTCTCCCAGAGGATTTTGCGGGAAGTTCCAGGGTTAACTGACATTAATAATCCAAGCTTTATGTTTCCACTGGCCATCAGTTTTTAATTGCATTGTACATAAGTCAATTTGTAGAATCATTCTACAGAAACGAAACACTAAGCCATTTTGTTCACGAAGCCATTTGAACTATTCTAACAGAATCTAGGATAAACGAAGCAATTCCATGCAAGTGGGGTCATTATTTTAATGATTTATAATTCAGTGTTGAGACATATTTTAATTTAGACTTTATTAACTTTATAGTGTGCAAGAATCAATAGACCAAAATCAATACCAGACCAGAATTGAGAATTATCACCTCCGTTACATCAACCAATTTTTGTCGTTCTAAGCAAGATATATGTAGTGAGGAAAGTCTGATGGATTGTATCACTATCTGTTTTTGTTTGCGTTAACTTTTACTCTTTACTTAACTAAGTAGACGAGGAAAGACTTCGTTTCTCAAGTATTTTAGTGTTGGAATGTTTCTATGTTTTTAACTATTATGCCAGTTTAGTTTGTTCCCCAATGAAATTGATGCATTGTTCTATAACAATTCACATAAACAATAAAAGGAGATGCAATACAAATTTTTATAATCAAATAACTAAACGAAGAACTCTACTTGTATAATTGAAAAACTATTTTATTATCGGATAAGCAGAGTATGATATGTGTGTTTTCAGCGTTTCATTAATATTATTCGACCTACTACTTTTCCATATATCATTGAACTTTAAAATTTGGAGACGGCTTGAATGGGAAGTGAAAGGAACTTTATTACAAATGTGCAACATTTCGAAAAGCTTTTGCCATCATCAGGTACAAAAGCTTGTCGAAACGTTGTACACTTGTACATTCAAGCCGTCTTCAAACATTATTTTCTAAAATGGGTTCCTCGTCATCAAACATTGACCCCTAGTTGAGGTCAAGTACATATAACAACAATATGATATTCCTGACCTAATTGGTATGTTACAGTTACTTTAGACATCAGGTATTACTTCAAACACTGTCACTTCCTGTTCGTCAAGATATAAAATATTAATTTTGAGTGTCTCAAGTTTATAGAAGTCAGCGATAAGTCTACAGGCTTAACACGCTAAAAATCGGGTTTCGATGCCTGTGGTGGGCAGTTAAAAAAGACTTCCAGTGGTTCAGCGGTAAGTAAGTGAGCTTATAACGCTAAGGTAGGCACAGCAGAAATATCCAATTGTGTAGCTTTGCTCTTAACAACAAACAGACAAAGAAACCGCGCATGCTCAAACGATGCCCGTGTAGGTTTGTCGCTATGTTAAATCCACTAAGAAAGAGCCTCGGCCCGCCATGGCCAGGTGGTTAAGGCACTCGACTCGCAATCTGAGGGTCGCGGGTTCGAATCCCTGTCACACCAAA
>NW_013665732.1:1018427-1032493 GCF_000517525.1 Limulus polyphemus | reverse complement strand
CGCGGAATTCAAAAACAAACAAACAATAATGAGCCTCAATTCATTTTTGTAAATTGTGCTCAAACTGTACAGAAAAGCACGCTGTATGAATAACTAAACTTGAGTAATTTTAAAATTTCGACTCCAGAAAAAAAAAAGGAACAACATTTTTATTGGGAAACGCATGGATTCATTAAATTATATCCTTGAAAAAAGCTGAGTTAGATTTACTAAAGGGTACTTCCAGTTTACAACAAACAATCAAATATTTTTTGTATGAAGTATTTCCATAAACTTAGAACATAAACAAAACATTTTACAACATACTACAAAAAAAAAAAAATTACGTGCAAAAAAAAAACCAAAACAAAAAACATACAAACTTTGAGTTTTTCGCTGTTTTCCACGATGTTTAAACAACATTAACAGTTTAAACTTTTTAAATAACATTAAATTTCATTGCTATTTACAGCATTTCGTTTATCGTCAGTTTTAGTTTTGTGTTTTCATTAATAACTAAAGTGTCAACGAGTCATTGGGGAAGAAATTTTACCCCTCTAAGCTGCATTTTATTTTTTATTTATGTTACGAAAACGGTATCAGTTGCAGGATCATTTGGTCCTCGTTACAGAACTTATATATATCACTGAAATTCTGATTTAGCGGCAACTTAGCTTGAACATGTGACGCAAAAGCATGTAGATTGATTGATCGTCTTTTTTTTTCTTTTTCAATAAGACCGATAGACGGCACCACTAGAAATCGTGGGAAGAGCACTATCTTCAGAACATATACGCGATCCATACTAGTCTTGTTAGAAGTCTCAAATGGCTCCATATATTTAAACGCCTGATTTGTAGCTTTCTTTCAAGACTCGGGAAAAACTGCATTAATTATATATTTCTTCTGGACTAGTTCATGTAAGTATTAACATGTACAATTAGTTAAACATTACCTAACTTTCAGGTTAAAAAGTTACTTAGAATATCTAAGTAGAGTTGTTCAGTATAAGACATAATATTAAATTAAGATTTTTCAATATAATAAAATATCTTACTGCATAAATTCTTGACACATGTTAAAACGCGATCTTAGTGAATTTTTTTGTTTAATACTCATTTGCTTTGTCAAAATTTGGCGATATGTTAAGAAAAACTACAAAATTTAGGTTTAAAGGATCCTTGTTTTTATCAGTGTTAAACATATTTTAATTTAAATATACCAACTAACATGAATCCAATCTAAGCATAGAGGTATCTTTATTGAATACTGTCTTTTTAAGAATGATCTTAAAATTGAAATGCTGCTTACAGTTATCTAAAAGTTAATAAAAATTTAATGTTCAAAATTTTTGGAAGTTACGGAGAAGGAATAATAGATTATCCATTCAAAGATACTCTCGAATGTTATCATGTTTCCTGAATGTTTCATTGATTAATGTAAAGAAGAAATCCCTATAGACTTTACCAGCAGTGTTAGGTATTCGTTATTGGCAGCTAATTAGTTAGGTATATCAGTCAAAGTCAGATCACAACCGTTGCCTACTCGTTTAATAACTTCGGATTTTTATATGTTGTATGACCATTACTTGTTCCTTTTTGGTTTAAGCTATGTTAAGATGTTACCTCAAACAATAGGAATTTTAAAATACTTTTCATTACATCATATGACATTATATCACAAAATGATCCATTTGCCATGCTGCTCCCAGTGGCACAGTGGTATGTCTGCGGACTGCTAGAAACCGGATAGCCCTTTGTGTAGCTTTGTGCTTAATAACAAACAAATAATTTGCCACGTTTAAGCTAATACATTGGTTATATATATACCTAGGTTTGTGATGCCAGCATCAAGAAATCTAACTAAAGTCAGATTAAAATTTGAAATTAGTTCTGAGTTCGACAAAACTTTAATTTTGAATTTCTCGATAAAAAACACTCGAGACTTGAATATAATCTCTTGCAACAGAAAACCTTTAGTTTATTATGTGGTAGTAAAAAAGGAGGCTGCGTTGTAAGTATGGTATGTTTTACTTTTCTTTATAGTTCAAGTACGATGGATTTTATTCGGTTTAAATTGATTAAATTATTCTTTCTTATTCGCGAGTAGATAATATTACTTTCTGCTGTTTTCTGAAATACCCAACAGATTGTGGTTTTTCACCTCTAATTAAGGCTATACAATTGTTTGTAGGATTTTAAATTTACGAAAAGAGAAACTGTAGTTTTCTTATTTAAAAGAAGTAAATTAATTGTACATTTTAAAACCTCGAATAAATAGTAAACCTCGTATATTTTATATATGTTTTTATCTTGAAGTTTTCTTTCCCGTATTATAACAATTGTCTGCAATTTTTAGTCTCGTCTGATAACATAAATATGTTATGGCACTAGGGTAATATAGTTAACTACAATTTGTAAATGTAGTAAAGTATCAAAAAGTAACTAATTAATAATTAGACTTAGGTGAGCTTAAAAGCTACTAACGATGACAGTGACTGATATTGAATCCCCACAACCTTATTAAAAGTATGCAATGACCCAGTACGACTATAGAATTTATAAATAGTTGAGGGATTTAGAAAGACTTAGCTATAAGTTACTTAAAATGGATACTCGTTCATCTTCCTTCATAAACGTAGTAAAAAGGGAAAGAGTCCGGGCGAATGAATAATACTACTGTTTGTATAAGAAGAAGGCTCAGAATAAAACCTCTGCTTGTCAAGACTTTCCTGAAGACGGCAACAAATTAGCAACCAAAACGTAGGTCATGAATTAGTTATTATTTAATATTAATAATACTGACAAACTATTAAATAGACTTAGATATTAGTGTAGCTTACTAATCATTACAACGAGACATTATAGTTATTTGGCAAATGTCCGAGTGACCCTAGTTATTTATTTTTAGCTATTCATTTTCATTTCTGGCATTAATTCTCTCATTAATGAAAGAGACTGAGTTTTTAGGACGTAAAGTTTCAAAACAAGAACCAAAAGGTTGAGAATTGTGCCTATATTACGAACTAGAACATTGAGTTATATAAAATTGGTGGTAAAATCCCACTATTATCATACAATAGTAGTCTAAAAGCTGGCACTGGGTGCCACTGACGGGCACTACCCCTTTTAATCTATCAGTTCGAATTAGAGGCAGCTATACTCAGATAGCCCTTTTTATAGACTTGCGCGAAATTCTCAAATAAATAAGACCTTTATAGGTAAGCCAGATAACCTATTACTGAAAATATTTTAATCGTAAACTTCATAATAACGTGGACTTCACTACTAACTCAATTTTTTTTTGTTTTTTACTATAAACTTATAATAAGTCTAAATAAGGAAGGTGTCATCAATATACTCCTTTTTATTATATGCTCTAGCTTTAAAGGGGCAATTTTATTTCTCAGAGCATACCCGAGGAAATGGATGAAAAAAGTAATGAAATACTTTTTCTCATGTAAACACACATATGTTCTTGAACACCCTCCTTGATAAATCTAAAGCTAGTGTTAGAAAGGATAAAAGGCAATAAACCGTTCGTATCATCGAGACTGAATGTTGGAATCTTGTTTTCGAATATTCTTTACTGTCTTTTTCCCGAAAAGGGCCGAAGGCCGCCTGAAGGGGTCAACTGTTTTAACCACTCGCACTACTCTACAGTAGTGTGTTATCTTCCAGCTAGTCAGTAGACACTAAAATGACGTCACATAAGGGACGCTTAACGTTGCAGTTTGTACTGTCGTGACGTCAGTAAAACGTGCGCATGCCATGAATCACGAGGAGAATTTTGCACTCTGTAGGCTATAACACAGCATGACATATAAACTTTAAAAACAAAAAATATAAATATTTGTTACTCTTAAGTTTGGTTTTATTTACTCTTGAAGGAGAACATTTTCGGGGGCCTCTCGAATGTACATGTAGCATGATAGCTGGAATGTTTTAACATAGTGACTTAATATCACATGAGACGAGAATAGCCTCCTCGTTGTAGCTTTTATAAATATGTATCTCGTAAATACTTTAACCCTTCAATTACATCTCGGGTCAGTTTGACACGACACTGGTTTCCATGATGGTTTGAAACAAAAAGATATTTGTGTTTATTGTAATGAGATTTTACATTAACTTCTAATATTTAAAATAATAGTTTTTTATATTTTTTATGCAAGGCAAAGCTGCTAATATTTTCTACTGTCGTCATTTTGAACTACTGATTAGAGGGAAGGGAGCCAGTCAGCAAAACCCATCTTACCATTCCTTAACATCCACGTTAAGGAATTGACTGCCACTTTTATAACGCACCCATTGCTTAAGCTGTGTGGAATATTCTATGATATTCTACTGATTCAAAAACGAAATGCTGCGGGCTAGCTACAAAATTCAGAGCTGCATCGGTAAGTCTGAGGGCTTATCACGCTAGAAACTGGGTTTTGGTGGGCAAGGTACAGATAGTCCATTGCTTATTAAGAAACAAACAATTTACCACAGGGCCAACCAACACTTACAGCATAAAGGAGTAAAGGTTTTGCAATTAGAAAATATTTTATAAATTCAAGGCTTTTCAGTTTGTTAGAAAATTCATCGGAATATAACCTGAAACAGAAAATACGTACCTAAATTCTAAACACAACAAGAGAGAGTTAAGAAATCCCCTGTGTTTCTACGATTGAAAGCCAACAGTTGAAGTTCCGTTTGTTCTGAGAATCAATACATTGTCTGTGTTTCTAGGATCCAAAGCCAACAGCTGAATTTCTGTTTGTTCTGAGAATCAATACATTATCTATGTTTCTAAGGTCGAAAGTCAACAGCTGAATTTCTGTTTGTTCTGATATTCAAAACATTATCTGTGTTTCTACGATCGAAAGCCAATAGCTGAAGTTTCGTTTGTACTGAGAATCAATACATTGTCTGTGTTTCTAGGATCCAAAGCCAACAGCTGAGTTTATGTTTGTTTTGACAATCAATACACTTTTTTTATTTGGGGGTGTCGCAAATTGGTACAATTAAATTCAGTGATATTGTTTTCTTTTGAGGCAACTCTAAGATGACAAAAATTAAGGTAGGATGTTTTTCAGCGAGATCTTTAGGCAGTTGAAAGCATGTTGAAGCCGTTCGTTTTTGATCCAAGAATTTTACTAGAAACTCTTTTTCCTATATCAGAATTGTAGTTAAGCACAAAGCTACACAATGGGCTATCTGTGCTCTGCCCACCACGGGTATCGAAACCCGGTTTCTAGCGTTGTAAGTCCGCAGACATGCCGCTGTGCCACTGGGGGCCTTATATCAGAAGATTGTCGTTTTAACCACTGATTGCACATTAATCTTGTTTTGTTACAAGTAACATTATAATGAAAAGTTTCAGTTGTTTCTAACTTGTACAGCTGAACTATGCCATATTTTAGTTTATATAACTTCCGAGTTTCGTAATTATGAGGGAAACAATGAGAAACATTAACTTCGTAGTTAAGAAAATGTTTTTTGTATATATTCTGATGTATAATGTTGTTAAAGATATAATGAAATAAAGACAGTTTTAAATGTTTTCCTTTTAAAATTGTCTGCCGAACTTTCAAAAATGGTCGCACGATGATTAAATACGAAGACTAAATCGGTTGGAGCAATTTTTTATATACAGAGTTGTGAAAAGCAATCGCCTGTATGTTTCTGAAAGAATAACAAGTATATGGTTTTAATGATCCAATACACTGTAAAAGGCTGTAGAAAAAAATACATATTAAATTGTCGCGCGCGGATGGATTCCTGAGTAATTCAAAGATGACGTATATAAATACACGGTTATTGTTTTGCTGCTTCGAAATTTCTGGATATTAGTTTAAAGATTTTTCGTCGTTCATAAACGTATTAGAGATATTAAACTCACTGAACACTATCTATTCGAATTTGAAACTATAAAGCAATTTTTTCAAGTGTAGGATTTAAAATGAATTATTTTTAGATATTATATTTTCTGCTCAAATAAAATTTATGAGTTTTTTTTTATTAAAACGTTTCAGATTTCTTATCATCGTCATTATATATATATAATTGGTATTAACCCGCTTGAGACTATACGTTATGGAAGATAATCTCATCAAAAATAAGGAATATAAGCTGACACTCAGGATAAGCAATGGCTTTTACTATAAATACGAAGAGACGGGAGGCTGCAAAATAAACAACACATAAATTACGTCATTCTGAAATTGAACCGCTTTGACAAGTCTTAAAATAAAACCCATTTAGACTCCATCCATTCAATAGATTTGTCAACCGAAATACTTTGTATAAGATGAGCGAGTCTACAAGACACACATCACTGGTTTGGTAGAAAATATCATGTCCTACTTTAAAGCTAGCAGTAGACTATTTTTACGACGTTTGTTGGTCAAACGTATTAGTCTCCGTAAGGGAGAAGTCTCCATGAAAAGAGCAGAGTTTCCACTGCGTTAGAAAAGCACAAACAACATTTTATTTCAATCCAATGAGCAAGAATAAGCTACTTACCTCGCCTGGATTTGTGCTGGAATTTTTATCAAATCCAAATCCTTAGTTCACAGTTGCTAACGTACGAGAGATATAAACAAGGAAGTTAGGTATATAGTATATTATAGTAACTTTATAAAAAAAAATTATATTAGTGAACTTGGAACACGTGTTCTAATCATAGTGAGCGAAAATTATGAAACAAATAAACAAACAAAATTTACTAATTATGCAGGAGCAGAACGGTATTCTATGCTGCAATAAATCTTTAATTATATAGGAGCAGAACTATATTCTAAGCTGTAATAAATCTTTAATTAGACAGGTGCAGAACAGTATTCTAAGCTACAATAAGTCTTTAATTATACAGGTGTAGAACACTATTCCAAACTCTAATAATGTAGAGGGACACAACAGTATTCCAAGATTTAATAATTGTATAGGTACCACAAATCATTTGATTAGGTTAAATTTGCTTAAGATTTTTACTTCATACATTGCATTATTTCTCATGGCTGTTCTCAACACCTTTTAATATTTTGCCAGAAGTACCTCAATTATTTACTTTGTATTTAGTTTAAAGATCTGGTTTTTTGCCTGCCACAAATTACTTGTACCTGATGATGACAAAACCTTGTCGAAACGTTGTACATTTGCTGTCATGTTAAACTTATATTAAAGTTTTTCTTCATTACCCATTTAAGCCGTCTCCAGCCATTATTAGATAACTGCTTTTATTCAAAACGGAAATCTTAAAAGAAAGTATCTGTATTGTCTAAAAGGAGCAAAGCTATATCCATTATCGCACAAAATTTGAAATGATGAAACATTCTTTAAGGCTTAACAAAGGAAGATGGAAGAGGAGAGAATCGTACTTGTAGTGAACGGAGACACTAGTACTTTTTGATAAATACAGCAGGCGGGAAACCGAACCAAAGTACCCTCACTGGCACAAGCGCGTCGTCAGTCGCCTACGGAAAGCCCCAGCGGGATAATCAAATGTCAACGCCGAGCGTGAGCACTGAATCAGGTAAGGCTGGTTTGACTAACGACATATTGGCCTCTCTCAGTCCAGAACTAAAAGAACTGGTAGAACTAGCTCAAATAGAATATAACGATAGAATGGCAAGTTTAGCTCCACTTAAAACAAAGAAAGCAGTCAGACTAACAAAAAAAGACACATATAAAAACACTTCTATGGAAATTAACGTAACTACAGAACCACAAGAAGAACACTCAGGAAAATCAACACTAGAACACAAAGAAGAATACAACAACACACCAACACAAAATAAACATGAAGAAGAATACAACAACCCACCTACACAAACTAAACTCAAAGAAGTACATGGAAACTCACACGACCAACAAGGGGCACAAAAAGAAGTACACGAAGATAATCTCCAAGAAACACCAGAGGATCAAAACAATTTCATACTAGTACAATCGAAGAAAACAAACAGCACAAAACACAACCATTCCTACAAATATAACACACAAAAATACACCACAAAACGCTATCATAATCCAAGGCATTCTAGCACACTACAGGGAATCACAACTTGCGGCTGAAATCAAACGATGCAAGCCGAAAGTTAACATCACAACAATCAAACGATTAGCCAAGGGATACTATATATGTATATTAATTAGGTTTGTCCCTATCTTGAAGCTATACTATATGTGTATATTAATTAGGTTTGTCAGGTTTATCCTTACCTTGAAGCTATACTATATACGTATATTAATTAGGTTTGTCAGGTTTGCTCCGATGATGATGTTATACTTATATGTAATACTTATGTTTGTCAGGTATGTTACTATCTTCAAGCCTTGTTTCATATGTAAGAATTATGTCTGTCAGGTGTGTTACTATATTGAAGTGTTGTTTTATATGTAATATTTATGTCTGTCAGGTATGTTACAATCTTAAAGCTTTGATTTCTCTGTAATATTTATGTGTGTCAGGTGTGTTACTATTTTGATACTTTGTTTTATATCTAGTATTTTGTTGTTTCACGTGTGTTACTATGTTGATACTTTGTTTTATCTCTAGTATTTCGTTGTGTCAGGTGTGTTACTATCTTGATACTTAGTTTTATCTCTAGTATTTCGTTGTGTAGATGTGTTACTATCTTGATACTTTGTTTTATATCTAATACTTCGTTGTGTCGGGTGTGTCACTATCTTGATACTTTGTTTTATCTCTAGTATTTCGTTGTGTCAGGTATCGTTTGGTCTTGATCGATTGTATTTTTGTTCAACTTTTAGAAAGGATTACTCAACTTGTTATCATGTTTCATATTTATTAGTCACGTATTTTAGGTAGTATCTGATGTTTAATATTTATTAACCAGGTATATTATGTAGTATCCGATATTTCATATTCATTAGTTAGGTACGTTAGGAAGTATTTGATGTTTAATTATAATTAGCCAGATATTTTATGTAGTATTGGATGTTTAATATATATTAGTGGGGTATCTTAGGTAGTAACAGACGTTTAATATTTATTAGTGAGAGATTTTAGGTATTATTTGATTATTAATTTTAATTAGCCAGGTATCATAGTAAGTATCTGATGTTTAATATTTATTAGTCGGGTATTTTATGTAGCATCTGATATTTGATATTCATTGGCCAGGTATCTTAGGTAGTATTTGATGTTTAATTGTAATTAGCCAGTTATCTTACATAGTATCCGATGGCCAGGTGGTTAGGGCCTCGACTCGCATTCTGAGGGTCGAGGGTTCGAATCCCCACTCTAATAAACATGCTCTCTCTTTCAGGTTTAAGGGCGTTATCATGTGACGGTCAATCCCACTATTAATTGGAGAAAGAGTATCTCAAGAGTTGACTTCCCTCTACTCTTACAATGCTAAATTAGCGACGGTTAGCGCAAATAGCTCTCGTGTAGCTTTGCACGAAATTCAAAAACAAACAAACAATCTCAGGTAGTATCTAATATTTATTAACCAGGTATTTTATGTAGTATATGATATTTAATATTTATTAGACAGGTATCTCTTGTAGTATCGGATGTTTAATTTTAATTAACCAGGTCTCTAAGGTAGTATCCGATGTTTAATATCTATTAAACAGGTATCTTAGGTAGTATTCGATGTTTAATTTTAATTAACCAGGTCTCTAAGGTAGTATCCGATGTTTAATATCTATTAAACAGGTATCTTAGGTAGTATTCGATGTTTAATTCTATTAGCCAGGTATCCTAGGTTGTATCCGATGTTTAATATTTATTAGCTAGGTATCTTAGGTAGTATCTGACGTTTCATATTTATTAAACAGGTATCTTAGGTAGTATCGCATGTTTAATATTAATTAGTGGGGTACCTTAGGTATTATCGGATGTTTAATTTTTTTAGCCAGGCATCTTAAGTAGTATTTGATGTTTAATAATAATTGGTCAGGTACCGTAAGTAGTATCTTTTGTTTAATATTTATTAGCCAAGTATTTTACGTAGTATCCGATGTTACATAATTATTAGTAAGAGATTTTAGATGTTATTTGATGTTTAATTTTAATTAGCCAGGTATCTTAGGTAGTATCGGATGTTTAATATTTGTTAAACAGATATCGAAGATAGTATCATATGTTTAGTATTTATGAAACAGGTATCTTAGGTAATATCGGATGTTTCATTTTATTAGTCAGGTATCTTAGATAGTCTCCGAAGTTTAATATTTATTAGCCAGGTATCTTAGGTAATATCCGATGTTTAATTTTAATTAACCAGGTCTCTTAGGTAGTATCTGATGTTTAGTATTTATTAAACAGGTATCTTAGGTAGTATCGTTTATTTCATTTTATTAGTCAGATATCTTAGGTAGTATCGGATGTTTCATTTTATTAGCCAGGTATCTTGGATAGTATCCGATATTTAATATTTATTAGCCATGTATCTTAGGTAGTATCTGATGTTTAACGTTTATTAAACAGGCATCTCTTGTAGTATCGGACGTTTAATATATACTAGCCAAGTATTTTAGGTAGTGTCCGATGTTGCATAATTATTAGTAAGAGATTTTAGATGCTATTTGATGTTTAATTTTAATTAGCCAGGTATCTTAGGTAGTATCCGAAGTTTAAAATTTGTTAGCCAGGTATCTTAGGTAGTATCCGAAGTTTGATATTTATTAGCCAGGTATCTTAGGTAATATCCGATGTTTAATTTTAATTAACCAGGTCTCTTAGGTAGTAGCTGATGTTTAGTATTTATTAAACAGATATCTTAGGTAGTATCGTTTGTTTCATTTTATTAGTCAGGTATCTTAGGTAGTATCGGATGTTTCATTTTATTAACCAAGCATCTTAGGTAGTATCCGAAGTTTAGTATTTATTGAACAGGTATCTTAGGTAGTATCATTTGTTTCATTTTATTAGTCAGGTATCGTAGGTAGTATCGGAAGTTTAATTTTTATTAGTCAGGTATCTTAGGTAGTATCTCATATTTAACATATATTGAATAGGTATCTTAGGTAGTATCCGAAGTTTAAAATTTGTTAGCCAGGTATATTAGGTAATATCGGAAGTTTAATTTTTATTAGTCAGGTATCTTAGGTAGTATCTCATATTTAACATATATTGAATAGGTATCTTAGGTAGTATCCTAAGTTTAATATTTATTAGCCAAGTATTGTATGTAGTATCCGATGTTTAATATTTATTAGCAAATTATCTCTTGTAGTATTGGATGTTTAATATTTATTAGCCAAGTATTTTAGGTAGTATCCGATGTTACATTATTATTAATAAGAGATTTTAGATGTTATTTAATTTTTAATTTTAATTAGCCAAGTATCTTAGGTAGTATTGTATGTTTAATATTTGTTAAACAGATATATTAGATAGTATTAGATGTTTACTATTTATTAAACATGTATCTTAGGTAGTATCTGACGTTTTATATTTATAAAACAGGTACCTTAGGTATTATCGGATATTTAATGTTTTAGCCAGGCATCTTAAGTAGTATTTGATGTTTCATATTTATTAGTCAGGTACGTAAGTAGTATCTGTTGATTAATATTTATTATCTAAGTATTTTACGTAGTATCCGATGTTACATCATAATAAGTAAGAGATTTTAGATGTTATTTGATGTTTAATTTTAATTAGCGAGGTATCTTAGGTAGTATCGGATGATTAATATTTGTTAAACAGATATCGAAGATAGTATCAGATGATTAGTATTTATTCAACAGGTATTTTAGGTAGTATCGGATGTTTCATTTTATTACTCAGTTATCTTAGGTAGTCTCCGAAGTTTAATATTTATTAGCCAGGTAACTTAGGTAGTACCAGTTGTTTCATTTTATTAGTTAGGTATCTTAGGTAGTATCTGATGTTTAACACTTATTAAACAGGTATCTTAGGTAGTATCCGATGTTTAATTTTAATTAACCAGGTCTCTTAGGTAGTAGCTGATGTTTAGTATTTATTAAACAGATATCTTAGGTAGTATCGTTTGTTTCATTTTATTAGTCAGGTATCTTATTTAGTATCGGATGGTCCATTTTATTAGCCAGGTATCTTGGGTAGCATCCGATATTTAATACTTATTAGCCATGTATCTTAGGTAGTATCTGATGTTTAACGTTTATTAAACAGGTATCTCTTGTAGTATAGCTTCAAGACAGGGATAAACCTGACAAACCTAATTAATATATATTAGTGTAAAAACTTTATTAACTTATTATCAGTCTACTGAGTACAACGATAAGTGTAAAAACTTTAGTTACTTGTTACCAGTCTACTGAGTACAACGATTAGTGTAAAAGCTTCAGTTGCTAAATATCTTAAATAACTAACGATTATTGAAATATTTAAGATGTTTGGTATCAGCCATAGCGATGATATTAAATACTACCTGGTATCAGTCAGTTAAGTCTAAATATCAGAGCACATTTTTAGGTTATTCGAAAAAAAACATAATTCCAAACCTATTTGTAAACACATAATTTCTCTATTTATAGCTTTCTGGTGATGACGGTCACGCAGTGTGAATACTGCATGACCATCATGCAGTGTGAATACGTCAACCTCCTCAGAAAAAATATTCTATTTATAATGGTTACTGTTAATAATGTACCACTTAATAATTATATGAACTGATTTCCTTCTAGCTATGATGATCATTGTTAATAATGAACCAACGGCCCTTGTGTTGGCTATAAAGGTAAGTTTAAACCTTTTATTGAGTATAACTAACAATGTACTGTTACAATAGGAATATAACAACTTAGGTAGTAGAATAATCAGCACGGGTTGAGGAACCGTCACAACAAAACCGTAACAAAGGTCAATACTTCCATCGGTTATTGGTTACTTATCTTCGTAAGACAAGAATGGTTACAATCTCTAAGAAGATATCAAACTTAATGATGCATTATTTAGAAAGAGAAGGATCTTGCAGCTATATTATATATATATATACTAATTAGGTTTGTCAGGTTTATCCCTATCTTGAAGCTATACTATATATATGCGTTGTACTCAGCTGAGTACAACGATAAGTGTAAAAACTTTAGTAACTTATTATCAGTCTACTGAGTACAACGATAAGTGTAAAAACTTTAGTTACTTATTATCAGTCTAATAAGTGTAAAGACTTTAGTAACTTATTATCAGTCTACTTAGTACAACAATTAGTGTAAAAACTTTAGTAACTTATTATCAGTCTACTGCGTACAACGATAAGTGTAAAAACTTTAGTAACTTATTATCAGTCTAGTCTACTGAGTACAACGTGATAATAAGTTACTAAAGTTTTTACACTAATCGTTGTACTCAGTAGACTGATAATAAGTAACTAAAGTTTTTACACTTATCGTTGTACTCAGTAGACTGATAATAAGTTACTAAAGTTTTTACACTAATCGTTGTACTCAGTGGACTGATAATCAGTAACTAAAGTTTTTACACTAATCGTTGTACTCAGTAGACTGATAATAAGTTACTAAAGTTTTTACACTTATCGTTGTACTCAGTAGACTGATAATAAGTAACTAAAGTTTTTACACTTATCGTTGTACTCAGTAGACTGATAAATAAGTTACGAAAATTTTTACACTAATCGTTGTACTCAGTAGTCTGATAATAAGTAACTAAAGTTTTTACACTTATCGTTGTACTCAGTGGACTGATAATAAGTTACTAAAGTTTTTACACCAATCGTTGTACTCAGTACTCTGATAATCAGTAACTAAATTTTTTACACTAATCGTTGTACTAAGTAGACTGATAATAAGTTACTAAAGTTCTTACACTAATCGTTGTACTCAGTAGTCTGATAATAAGTAACTAAAGTTTTTACACTTATCGTTGTACTCAGTAGACTGATTATAAGTTACTAAAGTTTTTACACTTATCGTTGTACTCAGTAGACTGATAATAAGTTACTAAAAATTATACACTTATCGTTGTACTCAGTAGACTGATAATAAGTTACTAAAGTTTTTACACTTATCGTTGTACTCAGTAGACTGATAATAAGTTACTAAAGTTTTTACACTTATCGTTGTACTCAGTAGACTGATAATAAGTTACTAAAGTTTTTACACTAATCGTTGTACTCAGTA
>NW_013665732.1:1014216-1017562 GCF_000517525.1 Limulus polyphemus | reverse complement strand
GTCATGTTAAACTTATATTAAAGTTTTTCTTCATTACCCATTTAAGCCGTCTCCAGCCATTATTATGTAACAATACATTTAAAAACTTCTATTGTAAACCAAAGCATAATATAACCAAAGACAGTTTGATAGCTATAAATAGAAAATTATGAAAAAGACACCAGGAATGCCTGGAAATTAATTAATTATATTACGGTTCGAAAAAACAGTATCGAAAGGAAAGTAATAGGAAAACAATGTTGAAGAGAAAAACGAAACAACAAAAATATGAAAAACCATTTTCAGAAGTTGTGAGAAGAACCATTTATAATTCATGAATATGCTGTATTCAGAAGGTTGATAACAGAATAATTAAATATTAGTACTAAATAATTTACCAAAAACGAATAAAACGATGTGATGAAACAAACTAAATCAGGAACAAATCCAAGATTGGACTTTTGAAACTCTATGAATTTCTTTTGTGCAACTATATTTTTAATTACGTGGATAAAAACGATAATTTTCGAAAAGTTGCATCGTGCCTTTACCCAATAAATATAATCTTAGTTTAATAAGTAATGATAGGGGTATAATACTAACGTCTACATTCGACGTTAATCCCATCTAGATTTGGGATCAGCCACTCTGGTATTTTGTATTAGCAAAGAATTTTTACACTTAGATTCGAACCCACTACCCTCAGATTGCGAGTCGACCGCTTAGCATGGCTGGGGTACGACTTATTACAGGTCTCTTTCTGGGTGGTACTGGCCGTCTTTGTTGCTCCATATTTCTTTATATTCCAATGCCAATAAATATAAGGAATATTTCCATCTTGGAAATTCTAAATCCCCAACCTTAAAACATGTTATGAGTATATGAATATTTTGAGCCAGAATGGGCTGTTACATTCCTTCTGAAAAGCGACCAATTTTCAGTGGGGTCACAATACTTATAAAACGCCAAAGAAAGTAATAAAGTAACAATGAAAAGAATCAGATTATGCTACCCAGGGGCGCAGGTGGAGGATATAACTGACAGAGCAAGAGGTATAACAAACAAGGCTAGCAGAGATGCGGTTTTTTAGTCCATATAGGGGCTAATGATGTAGGGAAAGATGGGTCAGAGAAGCTAATTAATAAATATAAGGGGCTGATAAAGGCACATAAAGAAAACGGCCATAATTTAATTTTGTCAGGGATACTGCCCAGAATTAACTGTGTGGATGAAGTTTTAAGTAGGTCATTAGGGCTAAATGCTAGGCTTAGGTTAGAATGAATGGATGAGCAGATTGGCTGGTTGGACTTGTGGGATCAGTTCAGTGGGATGCAATGGATGGTTTACATTTAAATAGAGTAGGGGCTGGATGGTTTGCTAAAGCTATTAACTCAGCTGTGAGGGAAGCTTTAAACTAGGACTAGACAGTGGTGAGGGCCAGGAAAAACTGAATGCAAAAGAATAAGAGGCAGAGAAAAGTTGAGCATAGGAAATGAGTATAGAAGTAGTTATAAGGATAGGCTTAATTGTTAATATTGTAATGCTAAAAGTATAAGAAATAAAATAGGTGACTTTAGAGCACTGGTAGGAAAGGAAGATTTTGATGTAATGGGAATAACTGAACAATAGTTAAACATAGATAATTTTGATGACAGAATTTTTTTTGAAATACAGGGTTACAGGCTATTTAATAGGGATAGAGTATTAAAGAGGAGGAGGAGTGGCTTTATATGTAAAATGTGAGTTACATTCTGTTGAAGTTGAGGATATCAAAGATAATAGCAAAGAGATTGAATCCATTTGGGTTTCTATCAGTAGATATAAAGGGAAAAGGAATTTGTTGCAGACCACCAGATGATACTGAGGAAATTAATGGGAAACTTTACAATGAGGTTAAGATTTCAGCTGTAAATGAAGTCATAATCATGGGTGATTTTAATTTCAGGCATATAGATTGGGAAATTCTAGAATTAAACCACGAAGGAGAGAGAAAGGTTTTTCGAAACTGTTCAGGATGGCTTTCTTCACCAGTTAGTCAGGAAACCAACTAAAAACAATGCTATTTTAGACTTATTGTTAACTTCAAATACAGAAATGATTGAGAGAGTGGAAATTGGGGAACATCTGAGTACAAGTGATCATTACTTTATTAGGTTCAATGTTTTGCTGCATATGGAGATAAGGAAAAATTATATTTTGGTTACAAATTTCAAAAAAGCCAATTTTGAAGGGATGCGACAAGAGTTATATGTTGTAAATTGGGCAGCCGAGTTATTTGGAGACACTGATCAGATGTGGAAACTTTTAAAGATAAATGTTTAAATATTCAATTTAAACATATTCATAATAGAAAGAAAAGGATAGCTACAACCAAAAACCAGGTTGATTCACGAAGAGTTTAAGAAATAAAATTAAAGAAAAGCAACATAAATTTAAGAAATTTAAATTGTCCGGTATGACAGAAGACTTAGAAGATTATAGAAGATCAAGAAAGTTGGGGAAACAGGAAATTAGGACATCAAAAAGTTGGCTGAAAATGTAAAAATTAACAGTAAGGATTTATTTAAATACATTAAGGAAACAAAATGTTAGGATAGGGATAAGACCCTTGAGGGATGATAAAGGAAAGCTAGTATCTGATGATTATGAGATGGCTTGGTTATTAAATTTTACTTTTTCTTCGGTTTTTACTAATGAAGATTTAAGCAGTATTCCACATCTTGATCAATCGATAAATGGAAACGAGATATTATTTCCCTAAGGGTTTGTTTGTTTGAAGTTAAGCACAAAGCTCCACAATGGGCTATCTGTGCTCTGCCCATCACGGGTATCGAAACCCGGTTTCTAGCGCTGTAAGTCCGCAGACTTACCTCTGTGTCACTGGGGGGGGGCAAGGGTTTTAAAAGAGATTAAAGATTGGATATGTGAGCCACTTACTACTATTTTTTGTCAGTCATTGAATAGTGGGCAATTACCAGAGGATTGGAAGTTTGAAATAATGTAACTCTTATTTTCAAGGGAGGTGATAAAAATTGTCTCAGTAATTATAGACCCATTAGTCTTACATCGGTTGTGGGAAAAATTTTGGAAAGTATGTTAAAAAGATGCTTTGCAAAATCATTTAACAAAGTTTATAATTCTATTGGATAGTCAACATGCTTTCACTAAGGAAAAATCTTGTCTTACAAATCTTTTGACATTATTTGAAAAGGTTACTACTTATTTACATGAGGGTTAGGGTGTAGATGTGGTGTATCTGGATTTTCAGAAATCATTTGACAAGAGGCCACAAAAATTATCTATATAGATGTGAGGGATAATTTATCTAATTGGATAGAATAGTGGCTGGATGGAATAAAGCAAACTG
>NW_013665732.1:1011592-1013258 GCF_000517525.1 Limulus polyphemus | reverse complement strand
TTTTGCTGCTGCAAATGCGTGAATTAAACTATCAAAATTTAAGGTATTAAGTACGTATTTTTCAATACTTAATATTGCTAAGTTACTATGTCATTCTTGAGTAATTGAGGTTCTCAAGTATGTAAGAATTAATTTCAGCTTGCTGAAGAACCTTTCACAACTAGCAATAAAAACCCTAATTGTTAACAAAATCTGCAATGCAATTTTAAATTTGGGAAGCATCTTCACCATATTAAATTATAAATGTTAGCAAATCAGTTGCAACCATTGGTTCAGGAAAATCGGCCTGTGTTCTTATCAACATTCTACAATCTTTAATTTCTCTGTACAATTCAGGTCCATCAATATCACCTAAGTCAAAACATCTTTCTTGTAATTTCAAAATCTCCAGAAACAATATTTTGCACATCTAGTAGAAATCCAAATCGTGAATCTAAATCTAGTAAGCGAGAAAATCTTCCTGTTATTTCTGTAATCAAGCGATCAATAACATCCTTCATGATACGATAAATTTCTTGTTCAGCAGTCAATCCAGCATCAGCTGCATTTTCACCTGGCATTCGTTTATGACATATGTTTCTTCTTTCAATGGTCAATCCCCATGTTTCACATTGATTCTTGCCCACTTTCAGTGCTTCTTGACAGGACTTTTCATGTGATTCTATCAATTTCTCTTTCAAAGAATCAAGATCAGCAGCTGGCATGCTTACATTTGATTTTCTTGTACTTTTGCATTTTTGGAGAAATCTTTTATCATCTATCAATCGAGTGCAGAAACGTCTTCAGGACCCAAAAATGAATTTTAGAGAAGCATTGCAGAACATTATGAGCACCACATTTTGTTTCAGCCGTGTTGCCATTCTCACTTAACTGCTCTAACAGTCCTAACAATTCATCCAGTTTTTCATGTACTACTTTTACTGCCTTTTCTCGTGCATTCCACCGTGTTTCTGATTCACGCTTGACAGAGATCTTAAGCTCCTGCTGCAATTCTTCCCATCGAGTTGTTGAATGAGCAAAGAAATTATAAATGGCTTCAATTATACAAAAAAGTAATAACTGTTGTTTCCTGACTTGCAGCATAAAGACATGCTAAGTTCAAACTATGGTTGTCACAGTTTATAAACACTGCTTTTGGATTTTTGTTCAGGATTCTTTGTTGAACGCCTGACAGATAACCTGACATGACAGCAGCATTATCATAACACTGTGAACAACAATCACTCAATAAAATTCCATCCGCTTCTAATTTTGTGCTTATTGTTTTCTCAATATTGGCAGCGTCTTTTTCCTTTATCTGTATAAAGTCAATAAATGACTCTTTGACTTCTACTTTTCTTGTTTTAAAGTAAATGTCAACAAACCGAATCACTTAAGCCAATTGCTCACAATGGGCTAAATCAGGTGTGGAATAAAACTGAATATCATAGTATTTGTTTCTAAGAATTGCTGACAAACAATAATTTCGCACATGTGAAGCCATGAGATTTATAATCTCATTTTGGGTTTCAGGAGAAAGATAAGATGTTGATGTTTGCTTGTTTTTAACACGCTCTAAATGCTCTCTCATTACTGGATCATACTTACTAATAACTAGCAAAAGTTAACTAGGAAATTTTACTAGGGTTTTCGGTTTTGTAGGTTAGTAGTTCTTCAGTATGACAAC
>NW_013665732.1:1005115-1011571 GCF_000517525.1 Limulus polyphemus | reverse complement strand
TTCTGTGAAGCTTAAATATTGTGTACAATCCAGCAACCGTCGCAGTACATCTCTTCCTATTTTTTTCTTGTTGAATTTGCCTTTGCAGCTCTTCATCAATGCCACTTTTAAGACGAATTCGGCGCTCAGTTTCTTTCCAACCAGCATATGACTCACGATGACTGTCACTATTTTCATGGGCATTTAACTTTTCAACTTTTTTACACTTAGAGAATCCACCCTGTGTTTTAAAAGCAGACCGACTATCGGATGTCATACATGTAGTTGAAAAAAGAAGACAACAAAAGCAGTATGCTGCTTTATGTAGAAGTGAATACACCAACCAGGACTGATTGACCTATTGTCTATTCAAAAGGCGACGTTTGAACCAAAATGCAGTCATAGAACGCCCATCTTTGACATCAAATGGACCTTCTTTATGTTGAAAGTAATGTGTTCCAGCTTTAACAATCTCTGTGCAAGGTACATGTGTTACAACTGCTAAGCCTGTTGTATCAAACTTCATAAATCCAATATCCCTGTGTTAAAATATTTGTTAGGTCATCCTCTTTTAGCTTAGCAACACTATTCTTTGGATTTGTTTCTGACATAGTGGAATCTTCTTGTTTATTATTATTGTAGCTTTCAACAAGACAGAGAACAGTTTCTTCATTGTTTTCTTTTTCAAATGAAATAGCATGTTCACAATCTTGCACTTTGACCTCTTTGCTGCCATCAAAGGGAACAGATACTGGCTTACTAGTGTCATCACTTCCAGCAAGGAAAGCTCTCATCAATTTGCTTGACTCCACCATCGAGGCTACAATTTGTATGATGATGGACCTAGGATCTAGAAATAAAGTTATAACTGAAATTAGACCTAAAGTCTAGTACATTAGTTGGTGTAAGACATGATTTACAATCAGCCAATACAATTACAAACCACTACATTGGGCCTATAATGTGTACTAGATCTAGATCTAGGCCTTGCCTGTTGCATACATTTGCCAATCTTGCTCACCAGTTAATATGTTACATCAATCTTGTATTTTCTTTTTGTTGAACATACACATACTTGTACGTTGTACTCTAGGACTTGTATTTGATCTACAGATGAATGATGGAATAGTGTAATTTACTTCTGTACGTCAATTCAGTCTCACTGTATTTCAGTGGGCGGCTTTTAAAAGCAAGCAATACACACACAAATAATGTAGCACTGTGTCGTAGTTACTTAACATAGGGCAGTTGCGCTATATTTTAGGGGAGGGCATAACTATTAATAAGCATTATAGGCCAGAGGAAATTTTGTGTCCCTCACACCTGCGCCCGGGGGCGACTGCCCCCTTGCCCCCTCCTGCTACGCCACTGTCAGATCAGATTCAAACGAGGACCCTCCTATGTCATTCTCCGAGGAGCTCTAACGATACACGCTAGGTTTAGTTACAATCGGTCAACGATTTGCCAGTTATAAGCAGAGACTTTTGTCAAATAATGGATGAGATTACTCTTTCAAGTTATTCTGGTTATGGTGCTTTATGGTTAAATGGAGAAATTTGCATAATCGAGATGTAGCTTGAGACATACTTTTTATATTTTAAAATGTGCTAACATACACTGTAAAACTAATTGTTCCCAAAAATTCTGAAAAGGGGAGTAATTATAAGTTATTGGCATTACTATATCGAGGTGTACGAGACAAGAATTACCCATGAGACTATAAAGGCCAGGGATTTAGGGCCTGCCTCGGCAAAACTACTTGAAGTTTCCGCATTTTAGGAAATTTTAAACCTTCTCTGAGGCAATTATATGGCACAATTTAATTTTTTTTCAAATAAGCTGGAGTAATAGCCTAGTCCTTAAACTATCAACAGATATTTAAAATTAATCTGCCTTCATCAGCAGTAGACTTGAAGAACTCGTCTGACTCATCATATCGTTACGTATTTGGTCGTTTGTTAATTTCCGGTATAAATTCTTTCTGGGGAACTTCAACGATACAAGTGAATCGTCTAGATACTCATCACGTATTACTAGCGTCACGCGACTCCCGCTGTCGTAACAATACCCTTCCTTAGACGGGAAGATAATTAGGCCTATAACATGTCTGTTTGAAACCGTTACTGTAAATTGTAATGGAACTGTAGCTCACTTTTTAAATTTTCATAACATTAATTTATTCATTACGACAGATATAGGTAAAATTGTTATTCTAATGATACCTTACTAAGTGCTGTAACTGTTGCAGATAAGTTACAGTCATTTTATATTGATAGAAATATTTTTTTTCTCTATTATAGATGATGCACATCGAAGCTATTACGTTTTTAATTTTTATTTCGTGGTCCACGAACACACATCAAGTTAAAGTCACTATTTTTGACGAGTGAATGTAACTTCGGAATTTAATTTATTTTAACATATTAACTGTAGAACAAATACAGCCAGTTGATCATTCTTTAACTTGTTATGGTATGCCACACGTTATTCAAACGCCTAAAACATAAACTAAAGGTTATTAGTTGTGTGTAAAGGACTATACATTGTTAACATTTCACCAATATATGAGGCCTATTATATTTATTTGTTTCGCTCTTCTAAAACAATACTGATGAGTCGCGAATGCGGCGAAGCTTGTTTGTTGTAGTAGAAGTAGCGAATCAAAGACTAGATTAGGCCTCCATATTATCTTTTCTTCACTGAAATTCACGATTTGTGGAAGAAATGAAATTAATAAATAGGTATCGCTAGTTTTTTATTATAGTTTAGAACTTATTGCTGAATAATTTAATTAGATAACCAAAAGAAACGTAAATATTTGACTTTTAGGTCCAGCACTTATGCTCATTTCAATACGGTTGAAAGTACAATTAAATATAGAAGAAACATGTGCCCAACTAGCCTAAAAAATTGACAGTATATAGTATGAAGATATTGTTTATAGTTGATCGCAGGTGGTAAAATCAGTTTGTACTTTACCACCAGAACTCGGTCGTTAACCCATTATTATGACAACAGTAACAGAAAAACTTATTTTAAGAAACACAAAAGATCCAGGAGTTGTCAGATGATATTTGGAAAGTGTCATGATTATCATAAAAAGACATGCACTGGGTGAACAGCAGGCAGCTGCGACCATAAATTATTTTTCTTTTTTTCAACTTGTTTGCACAGAACTATGTAACATTATCTTGAAACATTAATCGAACGTTTATTGATTTACATATCCGCTTATGGTTTTATTAAACTTTTTTTTTCCTATATGGTTCCAACTGTTTAGCAGTCTAACCTAATATAAAGTTTTCTATAAGTTGCTTTATCTTTCAATATATCATGTTAATCTATAAATTTTAGTAAGATTCTGCTTTTTAACAGGTTGTTCCTTTTTTTTAGACAATCGACATATTTAATGATTGTTTTGCATCTGTTTGTTGGTCTATTTAGGGGTTGCCAAACATTATCAGCACAAGGTACTCCAAAACATTCGCATCCTGACTGAAACCAACACTCAATGGATCTGTAGGTACTAGAGTACCTTAACAGTATTGTGTATTTGCCACTGCTTCCTTGACACTTTTCTGTGGCCCCCTGGGGTCCGCAACTCTTGTTTGAAAACTTTTTGTCTAACTAACACTAGTTTTCTATAATTTGCTCTAATAGTTTTTAATAGTACATGGTTGTGATGGGTTGTCTGTTTATCTGTTTAATAAAATTGTTCATAATGTTTACTTTTTTGCTCCGCGTTTATAAAATTCTTATGTTTAATTTAGGTATACTGAGATAAATGAAGTTTTTTCCATAGTTCTGTTTTGATGTCACCCAGTGGCTCAGTGCTAAACTTGAGGGCATATCACGCTACAAACCGAGATTCGATACTTGCGATATGCAATAAGAGACTTAAAAACAAACAAGTATGTTTTGTTTCTTTTAGCCTTGTGGTTTCAACTAACTGGTGTCCTATGAAAATTTAAGGCTACAATGCCCTATTTGCTGAAATTACAAAGAAAAAGGAGTGTCTATCAAGCAGCGTTCTTTTTGGTGTTTCCATTCTGTACTCTCAGTTCAGGTAAGAATATATTTTTTTAAGTAATATATTGCTCTCAAGCTTAAGAAATTATTTTGATATACTCTTTAGTTTAAGATATTATTTTACCGATACAAATATGCATACCTCTTCGTATGCCCTTCCGTTTCAGTCTTATCTGTCTAGTCTATGATAAAATCCACAATTTCCGAGGATTCTGAAACTTTGCAAGCTCAGGGTGTGTATCCTTGCTTATCTTGTATCACAGTTTGATCATATCTAATATAAGGTTTATCGAGAAGCAAATGAATAAAATCAATTGAGTTTGATAAAGCTTAATTTCTGTTGGTGTAGATTTTAATAAACTACAGCAACAAATAAAATAAGTACACTACTTTAAGTTCTTATCATGTGCCTTAGACGTAAGTAAAAAGTAATCAAATAGTTAAGTTATTTATGATAAGTGTTTATTTTTTAATAAATGTTACCGTGTAACGTGTGCCTAACTTGTCGATGGAACACATTGGGAGAAAGCCTTAATAACAAATAAAGAAAAAAGATGATTATTCCAGGACAAACGCTACACGTGGTTGTATCTCATTCTGGTTAACTATGTAACGCAAATAATTCCTTAAAATGTGATATAAATCATTATGTTTCATTAATGAGCTAGATTTGTCATTTACAGAAGCCATTTATTTATCTGTTTACCAATGCGCCCATCTATTTTATCTCAATTTTTCTTTTTCGTCCTTATTTCATTTCATAAAACTGCATAAAAAAGATTATGAGTGATACTTCAATAGGTATAACATTCCGGCTAAATTGCACTGGTTAGTTTTGCTTCTCTGAACGATGCACGTATTCCACCAAGTAACGAATAACTGAATAGTCTGGGCCCGGCATGGCCAGGTGTTTAGGGTGCTCGACTCGCAATCTGTGGGTCGCGGGTTCGAATCCCCGTCCCACCAAACATGTTCGCCCTTTCAGCCGTGGGGGCGTTATAATGTGACGGTCAATCCCACTATTCGTTGGTAAAAGAGTAGCCAAAGAGTTGGCGGTTGGTGGTGATGACTAGCTGCCTTCCCTCTAGCCTTACACTGCTAAATTAGGGACAGCTAGCGCAGATAGCCCTCCTGTAGCTTTGCGCGAAATCCATAACAAACAAACTGAATAGTCTACATATACGTACATATACATGCAGTGGGGTGGAATAGAAAAATACTTTAACAAATCGGACGCATCACTACCATTCAAGATTTTATACTTGTATACATTTTGTGTTTCAGTGACAACCACAGCAGACTAGTGAGCGTGTGCTTTTATTGGTTACCTATAAGAACGGCTTTAGATCTGTTAACAAAACCAATAAGCACAAGAACTCATATTTGGAAGTGGTTATGAATACTGAAATGTATTTATCTTGAAAGTGTAAAGAAATATTTAAAAGGGAGGATAGAAAGGTTATCATCTGAAAAATATTAGTCTGTTTACCATTTGATCTTTGAAAGGTTGACGTGTAGGCGCACTTAACTTCTTAACATGTAAATACTTGGCGCAACTTCTTAACGTGTAAATACTTTAAAAGGCATTCTTCTTACTTGAGAACAACAACAAAATCAAACAAGTGATTATATTTTTTTTTTATTACCGAACTGTATAAATGATTGGCTCGCAACTGAATGAATGAAACGAAGAAAATAAAATTTATAACATAAACATAAATATCGGGGATGATCGCCCGTATCCAACATTTGATATTCAAAAATTAATATTTCTTTGTAGGAAATGTGTGTGTGTGTGAATTTAGGGCTAATCTAAATCTGGTGGACAAACCCAATAAGAGATTATTCGGATTACGGCCGAAAATATCGTTAGTCATGATTCAAAGTAATTTAAACTTTGTAGGTTTTAGTTTTCTGGTGTAACGCCTTATATTATTAAGTGTTATATATTATCTGAGTTCTGATCTATGTAGCCAGAGTACTTTTTAACAAATAGTGAGATGATGAAAAAAAAACCACTTTACCTTAATTTAAGGTAAAGTGTCTATCACACACACGGGTATGTACAGTATTAAGGTAAAGTGTCTATCACACACACGGGTATGTACAGTATTTAGGTAAAGTGTCTATCACACACACGGGTATGTACAGTATTAAGTTAAAGTGTCTGTCACACACACGGGTATGTACAGTATTAAGGGTACACTTCTATCATGAGAAATACGTTTGTTACCGTAATGTCACTTAAAACTGGAACTTGACAAATTTATGAGGGATTTGGAAGTATCAATTCTTTTTCTACTAAAATCTCAGGTGAAGATACCGTATTTTTCGGAATATAAGATGCACCGGTGTATAAGACGTACCCTTATTTTGAAGACAAAGTTTTTTGGGAAAAAAAACTACAGCCGCATTTGAAAGATTTTTATTGAACAAAAATTCATTTTG
>NW_013665732.1:982958-1004155 GCF_000517525.1 Limulus polyphemus | reverse complement strand
CTGTCCACTGTATAATGTCATCTCTGTCCACTGTAACTCCAACACACTGTATAATGTCATCTCTGTCCACTGTATAATGTTATCTCTGTCCACTGTAACTCCAACATTCTGTATAATGTTATCTCTGTCCACTATAACTCCAACATTCTGTATAATGTTATCTCTGTCCACTGTAACTCCAACATTCTGTATAATGTTATCTCTGTCCACTGTAACTCCAACATTCTGTATAATGTTATCTCTGTAAACATTAACTATAACATTCTGTATAATGTCATCTCTGTCCACTGTAACTCCAACACTCTGTATAATGTTATCTCTGTCCACTGTAACTCCAACATTCTGTATAATGTCATCTCTTGCCACTGTAACTCCAACATTCTGTATAATGTCATCTCCGTCCACTGCTTCCTCATCATCCGCTCGAACTTTGTCCTAGCCACGTCAACTACTACTTATTGATTTACTGTACATTTCCAACAATCGAGTTTTCAAGCGAGTAAAGCTTATTCAAGAAGGTTTTTTCCACACCTCACAATCACCTTAACCGTAGTGCTGTCATCAATACAAGGAAATAAATATCGTTTCAGTGTATATTCCTTAATGATTTAATTGTTTTCTTATAAGGCACAAAGCTACGCAATGGGCTGCCTTGTGCTTTGCCCACCGCGAATATCGAAAACCGAGTTTTAGAATGATAAGCCCTCGGGTCTACCGTTGAGAAACCAGAGGGATCTTCAATGCAAGAATAAATGCACCAACAATACAAAAGTCAAATACGTATTGGTAAAACTGAAATATCTCTAACAATAGTGTTCGGAAAATACAACAATATCGAAGGAAATTACTTTATACTCTAATATTATTAACGAACGTATCACCAACAATACAAAAATCAAATACGTATTGGTAAAACTGAAATATCACTAACAATAGTGTTCGGAAAATACAACAATATCGAAGGAAATTACTTGATACTCTAATATTATTAACGAACGTTAATTATGAATTCATACCAAAAGAATAAGTGACATATAAAGGACTAGAAACAGTTTCTATACACGTGTGTAAGAAAATAACGTTTTTTTTAATGATGGTCGACGCTCTGTTATAATGTTTTTGAGACTGAGAATGAATATGAGAAGGCTTAAGAAACGAAAATAGCATAGTTGTTTCAAAGCATCTATAAACTTAAATAACTGAACTAATAATTTGTTAATTATAATTAACACAAGTAGATATGGTAAACAAAAGAAAGAAAATAGCACTCTTTAAATAAAGTTGTTTCATTACGAGCTAGACGACAGTTATTTGACTCTGACCCAAAATGTTATTCTCTGTAATATATTTCATGCACTCCCAGTTTACCCTCGTCCAAAATAACATCCATGTATCCCGATTTCGCTCTCATTGAAAACACGTTCAGATAAACGATCAATGGAAAGCGAATTGGAAATTCTTTGAAATTTATTAAAGTATTTTATTTCTCTCTTACTTACCCTTTACTGTGGTATGTCTAGTTACTTTCAAATTAGTGCAGTCAAATTATATGTGTTATAATGCGCTCTATCCAGTAATCTATCGTATTAGTAATAAACTAATCTGCTTTGATTGGTCATTTGAAGTTGACAACGTTTTCATTACCTAAGACACGACATGAAATGTTACATACGATCTTTTATTTTACTTTTCTGGAGCTGTCATGCAAACTAACAACATAACGAAACAAAACCGTTCGTCTGATTTCCAGTTGTTAGGCCTTATTTCGTATAAAAGTTCGAAGAGCATTATTTATTGAACTATAAATGATAACCTTCTTTTCACGTATACAAACTAATCATGAAAGTACTTTGATACTAATACTTAAATACAACTTATACCGAAGTTATGAAACTTCTGTTTCGAACAATTAAAAGAGATAAATTATGTTAGTTTCTTAATTATGCAGAAGTTTTGTGAGTTCGCATGGACGTAGCCAATATAGAACACACATAAAACTATGTACCGTATTTTTCGGAATATAAGACGCACCGGTGTATAAGACGCACTCTTATTTTGAAAACAAAGTTTTGGGGAAAAAAGCTACAGTCGCATTTGAAAGATTTTTATTGAACAAAAATTCCATTTGATACTTTAAAAATTAGTATATATTGTTTTAAACACAGAAGAGCTCAAAACATCAAAATAACCCTAAATAATAAAAAAATTAATTACAGTGACAGCAATGAAGATTTTGTAGGTTTTGAACCAAACTAAATAACAGTAAACCTTTTTTTAATTTACGGTATTTTCAGCATTATAAATAGTTATGTTTTTAAAAGAAAAACAAAACTACTATTGTTATAAATAACAAATTCAATTGAACTACACTATACATGCCTATTTAAATATATTTACACATATATATTACATATATATATATTATACATACCTTCGGTGTATAGGACGTAAGCAGATTTTGACATCAAATTTTGGGGTAAAAAAGTGCGTCTTATACACCGAAAAATACGGTAATTATCTCAATCTATTAAGTTTCAGGAGATACTTCCGATCTACTAAACTTCTTGTAATATTTCTAGGCTGTTTCATTATTTAATTTCAAATATTAAAATTATAATTATGGGTAATACACTTGTCATAAGAGAATTATACAAGGTGCATTATATTTTTAACTCTATATTCTTTACAAAGACCCTTGAGATTTTTGAAGAAGAAGAGTGTATAATTGGGTTTCAACCACACCACGTCCGCCATGATCATTGTCGACGGACGTGGTGTGGTTGAAATACTGTTATACACTGTTCTTCTTCTTCTTCAGAAACCCTAAATGACTGAATAAATAACGTAATGTTAAAAAATAGAATAGGCCTAATATTAATTGTGCTTATGCTTCGTCAGCTTAGAAACGGCGTTCACATCATAACAATGGGTAATATATAGTTTTGTGAGCTTTGTTTTAACTTTATGAATTCGAATGATAGATGTCGCTTGACAAGTTACTAAGATTGTAGACCTGCAGTCTTTTAGCTCGAATATAGTGAACATTAATTGATTTATTAAAGGATGTCTACTTCATAATTTCACTTTAACATGGTTAAGCTGAATAATTGTATATTATATCTGATGTGATGCATTTCACAGTTACAAATTATCTTTCATTATGAGTGTTAAGAATATGCATGTATAAACGTTCTATCACAGGATCCTTTCAGTTTGTTATGGTGAAACGCATTTAACAATAAAAGTTTCCAAAATTAACTACGATAGTGTACAAAACATACATTTTTATATGATAATTAGAAGAGAAGATGGGCTTATAAATGAATTACATAAATGTGATTACAGCAGATAAACAGTCAATTTGAATTTACCGGTCGGATATGTGACTTAAATGGAAAAGTATAATCCGAATATCGATAGTCATCGTACTGTGACAGAAGGAAATTTGTACATTGTAATTAACTGAGCTACTTGGGATTAGGACTGAAATGTTTCACGATCACCTGATGGTGACGTGTGTTACCAAGTGAGTGTGAAACTACGAGACTTTCCGATAATCGAGTTTGTACACTATTTTCTTCGTCGATCAAACGACCTTAGGTCCTCAATTACGGTTTGACCAATAAAAGTTATCGGAGAACTAAAATACGCTTTATGGAAAATCGCTTTAATAATCTGTCCTCCTGTTTAATATTATAAAACTTGAAGATTGCTTAGAATTTGTAATACACATTGTTATTTCCACTAAATTAAGCTAGATTCCACAAAACCTACTTGTTATGTTTAATATGTCTATTTAAGTTCTCAAACAAGAAAATGTACAAAATGCCTAGCTTGAAGACATTTAGGTGAACATACTAACTTAAAGTGAAAATAAGACAGTTATAGTGTTCATGAAACTGATTTTAAAGTTTGGATATAAATAATGACTTACTCGTCGGTGGTATAATTTCTTACATTTCAGATGGTCTAGTTCTGATCTTACCAATTTAATTTCAATGTATTGAAGTAAATATTTGTTGGAGTGTGCTTTGGGTGTTTGTTTTCTCTGGAAATTGATTAATAATACATTAATATGTGCAAACTACTAATATATCTTTGTAGACTAATACTGTGTATTTAACAAAAAAAACTTTATTTTTATTTCTTCAGATTGTGATGAAACAAAATGTATAGAATTCCTGTCTTACATTGCACAACAAAGATCAAAGCACGCATCAAAAAAGAAACTGCAACGTATGGTTTCATAGCTACGAACGTTTAAAAATAAAGGAAAATTTACCTTCTTTATTTTGCCAAGAGAATCAAAGTGTCTTGTAACTTTAGAGTCACTTAGAAAACCATTAAGATAAAAAACGGAACCAAGGGAACTTTGCTCTTTTTTCCCCGGGTTTGAAAACAGAAACACAAACTTGGATTAGGAATTAATACGCTAAGGTCTTGCGTAAAATCTCAAGAGATGAGCATCGTAAAAATAACAAATGAACTGTGACGAACAAAAATTGAGTTATTTAAGGTTTTTTTAGGCTTCTCAAATTATATATCAATAGACTACTTTGCGAATGTATTAACATATTATTAAATAAATACTTATTTTTTCTCTAAAATGAAATACAGTATGAGTTTAGTTTCGGAAATTCAGAAAAATTCCAAAAATTAACCTAAAGTTCACTTAGGCCTAAAAAAACTGACTTTTTTAACTGGTTACTCCCATTTTTTGTAACTTCAAGAGGCCCGATTATACTTTGATTGTTTTACAGCAAATCTTAGTTTTGTAAGCCTACAGACTAATCGCCGAGTCACCGAGGGCAAAGTCTGTTAGAGTTGCATCCATTAACTTGACTATTTTTTTTATGTACCTGAAAAATGTGAGCTTTTGGCTTCTGAGCTTTCGTCAACTCCATCCCACCAGTGGCACAGTGGTATGTCTGCGGACTTACAACGCTAGAAACCGGATTTCGATACCCGTGGTGGGCAGAGCACATATAGCCCATCGCGTAGCTTCGTTCTTAACTACAAACAAGCAAATCGTCAATTCCAAATCCTTGTTTATTATCTTGTTAAGGGTACCGGGAGATAGAGACAGCTTCATTTCAATGGTACTCTGTGGTCATATGATAGTTTCATACCCACAATTTTCACTTGACAGATCAAGTTGTTGAGTACAGATTCGCTTTGAACACGTTGTCGCAGTCCGTTGCTGGACTTAATTCGTTGTACGAGTTTTTCTTTCTTTTCTGGATAACAGCGAAGGCATCTTTCTTCGAAATGTTGTGTTGTTTGGTTTAACAATATCGATATATGAAACTCTTTCCTCGGAAAGAAGCTTTTCAAGATATACTAGCCATAACACCTGATGGTGGCATTGCAATATCGCCGTGAACCAAATATGTAACTACTACATACAATACCAGGGCTCGCATCTGGGGCAATGCACCACTGCAATATCATACGCAAACACTTCTTATAAATTGTGGTTAACCCTCTGTCTAAATAAGGCAAAATTTCATGCTTAAACTGATTATTTCAGTTTCTGTTTGGGATATTGGAATGCAATATAACTGTTTGAGATAAAGCAGGTAAGGTTAAAATGTTGGACTTCTGGTATTTCTAACCACCAAAGAAAGTTCAATATTCGCTATGAATCAGAATGGTCAATTAAGTGTTCTGTTATAATCAACCCTATGTCTGTTAAGTGATGACCTCAGAGCCACTATATGTCGAGTCAAAATGTAAAAAACAAGAAAAGCAACACAAATTTCTTCCGAGTTCATTGTTGGACGGCATTAACCAGTGTAGGAAAAACTGTTTGACATTAGTTTAATCTGAGGGTTAATGCGCGTTTCGTAGCTGCCAAAACGCACTTTTTACTTTGGGGCCGTGGGTGTGCTATAAGAGTGACTGTCAAATTTCATTATTTGTTCAGATAAAGGTGGCCCAAGAATTAGCGGTAGGTGATATTAACAAGCAGCTTTCCTTCTAAGCTATCAGTTTAAAATTAGGAATGGCTGTGAGTGGATAGCCCTTATGTAACTCTACGCGAAAATTTAGAAAATACACAAAAGGGAAGGTGATGTAAGATGGCCACCTTACTTTAAATGCGGATTTCACCAGCTAAGGTTAATGTCATGTAAAAACAAAAGCGTTTAAATGAACCCTGCTATATTACAAATGTCATTTATAATTAATCAAAAAAAAGATAGGAAATATTTGTTTATTTGTTGAATTTTGCGCAAAGTTACTCTAGGGCTAGTTAAGCTAGTCGTCCCTAATTTTGAAGTGATGAATAGCTAGTCAACAGCGCTCAACACCAACTCCTGTGATACTCTTTACCTACAACTAGTGAGATTGACTTTTTTTTCATGACGCCCCTATGACTGAAAGGAGGAGGACGTACGGTGATGGGATTCTAACCTTCGACCCACAGATTGTGGGTCGAATGTCCTAATCACCAGGTCATGTCAGATCCAAAACATAGAACATATACGCTTTGTTTTTGTTTTTAAAATTTTGAAAAATGAATTTCTTATGGTTGTGGTACGTTTTCTTATAAAGTTGAATAAAACAAACCTATAAGATCTGGTAAAATGGCTCCCAACTAATTCATATCAACTGTAATTTAAAATAAGTGCTGCCTTTCCAGTGACTCAGCGGTAATTTTGTTTACAGCAGAAATCTATTGTGTAACTTTGCACTTAAAATCAAACAAATATTTAAATTCTCTGGGCAGGGATCGGAAAGCCCATATGCCATACAACAATTGCGCTTTGTCTAAAACAATGTGACGTAATGACGTGCATTGAGTCATTGGTACGGGGTGAGCTGGACCTGCGGGGAAAAAGTCTTACTCTAAGCTACTCATCGTAAGGCAATTAAAGCAATTGTATATTATAAACAATCAATGAATTTAATTAAACTATATTTCTCTTACGGAATTTTCGGCTGTTCATAATTCCTCATTATTTGAAATAAACAAAATAAAATTGCATGGAATATCTAGTTTGTGACATTAAAAATTTTAAAGTCTTAATCGTAGATCATATCTGTTAAAAAAAACAATGTAGTTGCGATTCTGTCTTCCAGACTCGCGCCCCTCCGCCATTGTGTTCATACACGGAGGAGTCACATGACCAATAATTATCTATATTTACTTTAGATGGTATCACGTCACAACTGATGATATACAGGGGTGACCGTCTTACCTCACTTACCTTACTCTACTATTCTAGTAAAGTGGCCGTGCGTAAAACATTCTTTATTATACAAAACAGACATTTGAGCATACATAAGTGCAATGATCACAAATTATTGGCTGTGTCAGACAAGTCATCATTCATCCTTTTCCCAGTATATGTGTATATAGAGATCAGTACGTTGATTTCCTGAATCCAATATGAAGGAGTGCCGGTGGTTCTAATATAGAGTTGGGCATTTTTTTATGTAGTAAATAACAAGCACTCACTACAACAGCATTCTAGGAGACTAGGTCAATCTCATGATGTCACACTTTGATCCATGTCCTTGTAGTGTCTTTAAAGGTGAAAATATTCCTTTCCATTCTATAATATAAGTACTGTTGCTGACTGGGATTCTGAATATTAGAAAGCTTTCAGCGTAAACCTTGGTCTGTCTCATTTTAGGGCTACAGAAGGTTATGAGATATTCTTGAATCCAAAATTCCAGTTTTGTATGAAAGAGATTCTTATTGAGGACTGTTCTAGCATCCTCACTGAGACTGACTAACACATCTTATCTTTCATAGTAAAATATAATTAATACATTCTTGAAGAATAGATTTTTCATTTTTATACATATAAGTGAAACAAAAAATCTACAAACAAACATATATATACATATGTATAGATATATGTAGGAATTTATATATACATTTCTATATGTATGACATTGCTTTACCAATTCTATGGCTTCGACTTCAAGCTTAGCGGTAAATCTCAAAGCTTATGAATTTGAAATTCGGGATTAAATTCCTGGAGTGGACACATCTTTGTGCTTAACACCAAACAAATCAAATCCAGGAAACAACAACAATAAAACACTATAACATGGGATAAACACGGATATTTTTGAGACAGTTTAATTCTAAATTCCCATACAGATGTACAATATAAAACACGGGGAATAGTTTTGTTTTACTAAGAGTCATGGTATTGTCAAAAAAAAAAAAAAGAGAAAAAGAGAAAATTCAAATTACTAGCAGCTGAGTTCTAAAGCTTGAAAGGCTTACACAAAATTCAAAATTTTAGGTGATTATTTAACATTTCACCATGAGATTATAACGCATAAAGTTGTCGACTTGAGGGAACCCAATATTATTTTCTTAGACGTGCATGATATTTACAGTAATATAAAAATTTCTCTACAGTTTTGTATGATTTTTACATTAGCGATGGCGTACTTATAGCTAAAAGAAACGTGAAACATTCAGCATACCTGACATTCATTGCGAACAGTTTTATATTACTGTCGGGTATATGCAAGCTAAAGCTCTACGCCTTCTTAATTGCAGTTTTTACGTTTTTCACAATCTCTAAACATTTTGGTTGCTGTTTAAAGAAAATCTTGATAAAATCAACTTTTGGAATATCATTTCTCGCACAGTTCATCTAAAGCTCCTCACTTTGAACAGCAGACATATTCATCTATATCTTATTATACATGAATATAAGCTGAGTTTCAGTCGCTTATCATGGTGAGATTCTTGTTTGTTCTTGAAATTAAATGTTAAAGATTTATATTTATTTACAATAAGTCCACGGCAAGAAAAAAAAACTGCTTAGAAACAATGAAGACTAAAGATGTAAAATTACAGCTCTTCAAAACCAGATGTACATACAAAAGATATAACAATCAACTATTAAGAACAACTTTTCTATTCTGCAATACATCTGATACGCTTAACAAATTGAAGTTCGGTTTGTTAACTCTTAATTTGCTGTCCCCCGGTGGGATAGCTGTACGTTTACGGACTTATAATGCTCAAATCCAGGATTTGATTCCACTCGGTGTACAGAGCACAAATAGTTCATTCTGTGCTAGAAACAAGCAAAATAAATAAACATTTTTAGTACTGATACTACCTATCGGCGACTGTCAGTACTAGGTTCTAGTGGCTGTGAGAGCTTTAATAAAAGAGTTTGGGATGACCTGATGGTTAGGGCACTCGACTCGCAATCTGCTGGTCGTGGCTTCCAATCCCGTCACCAAACATGCTCGCCCCTTCAGCCGTTGGGGGCGTTATAATGTGACGGTCAATTCAACTATTCGTTGGTAAAAAATAGCCGAAGAGTTAGCGGTGGGTGGTGTTGACTAACTGCCGTCCCTCTAGTTTAATACTTCAAAATTAGGGATACCTAACGCAGATAGTCCTCGAGAAGCTATGCGCGAAATTGAACAAGCAAACTTTAATTAAATATTTGACTCTAACGGTTAACGATCGATGCGATTATATAGAAATGGATGAAGAAAAAACATCTTGGATGATAATAGTAAAACTTGGAAGGTAATAGGATAGAAATTGATTTGTGTTCTTTTATAGTGAAATAATTTCGTCAGTTTGAAACCAGATTGGGATTTTTTAAATGATTTGTTGTCATTTTTTAAAGATTAACCTACTTCGATGTTCACGTGATATTTACCAAAACTTTTATAAAACTTTTGAACTATTCCTCGTACACATAAAAAAGTTAAACTTTGTTGAAATGTTCCATATATTAGTATATATATTTATTGAATATTTCATCATATTTAAAGAAAAATCTCGAATTAAACTATAGCAATTTTTATTTGTTTCTTAACGATTACTTTAATTATCAAATAACCTGTCATCATAGTTATGATAGTTTATTATACTTAAAATGTTGACAACCACTTGTTATAGATTTCTCTAGACCAATCGCGACATGAGAGTCTTATCGATCTTTCTAGAACCCACGAGAAATACACCCCTAGTATATAAACGGCCGCATGACCTGTCATTTCTGGATAGTATTTATTTGTACGTGCACTTTGATATTATTTTTCAATATTATTTATTCGTCGCTATGACAACAAGAGGTTGTATAAATGACCCAAGCATATTCTGTTATAGTTGTGGTAAATTTGTTGTAAAGAAACAAAGGCGAAATATTACAGAATTCGTCAAATAAGCGTATCACGCGTATTTCTGAATAAAACTTGGGGACCAAGACAAATCATGGGCTTCGCACAAAGTTTGCTCCATTTGTGTCGAAGAGTTGAGGCAATGGACTAAATGTAAGAAAAAGTCTTTGCCTTTTGGAATTCCAATGGTCTGGCGTGAGTCTAGAAACCACGGAGGTGACTCTTATTTTTACTCATGTAACGTGCTAGGCTACAACAATCGAAATAAAACGGAAATTTCTTATCCGAACCTTCAGTCTGCTATAAGACCTGTTGCTCATGGACCTGATGTACCCGTACCTACTCCACCAGAGACTCTTGATACAGTTTCATCTGATTCTGAATCTGATGTCAATAGAAATGATGACAATAATTGTTTTCAACCTGAAACATCTGGAAAGATTTCATCAAGACATCAGGGAACTGGAGAGGAGGTATCAGGGAAGGTGGAACATCTGCATGATGGTTGATTACTGCTGGTCATTGAGACGAGGTGCTCCATACGCAATACATAAAAGAGAGACCATAACATGTAGTTTTGAGAATAAAATACTTGAATTTCACGAAACAAATCATGATGAATGAGGATGCATATTCGTTTGACATCAATGTTCTTCCCTCTTCTTCAGTTTGTTTGTATTTTTGTTAACAAACTGAATAATAAAAAGTGTTCATTGTGGTAAACAAAATAATAATTTGATCTTTTTTTTCTTCCCGATTTGTACAAAAAATCCTTACGTGATAGAAAAGACATTAATATTAGTTTCGAAATCTGCGTAAATGAATTATAGAAAATTCGTTATTAAAACTAAAACAATTTTTATGAAGTTTGAATTCGAAGGCCTGTGTTATAATTAATTTTACGAAATCACTTGCCACTTTTCCATTACAGGATCCCATAGAACATCACAATATTAACAAAATATAATTTACGAAAGTTTCTCTGATAAGTTGTACTGTATTATTTTATTATACTAAAGTCTTATGTCTTTTTTCAGTTGTCAAAATTATCTTATCACAAATGAACAGCATCGATATAAACTTTTGTTTTCTATATTTTACATAGGAACGCAATTCGTAATAAGAATATTTTACTTTTATTTTAATTAGACAGTTTAATTCTGAACGTATTCATTATATAGCTTAATCAATGTTTTCTAGATGTGCTACGCAATATCTGTGTCTTATAGTACGCAGAATATTCGATGTGCTTATTAAGTTTTTCTTTATATATATATGAACGTTTGTATAGTATTTATTTTTTACTATTATGATTAATGCTAATAATTTTTACTGTATCTCGCGTTGTACCATTTCTAACTGTTTTATTAAATAGCTGTGAGTAATTAGGGCTGTAATTCACCGCACAAAGGATGCCGCCTCGGTGGGGGGTCGCCAAATGAGTGGAGATCAAAGGATGCCATTTGATGGTTATATAAAAATTACATAATATGCCGCCACCTGGGGGTTACGCAACTATTATGTAGTAAACAAAAGATGGCTACACCAGACGGTTACATAACTATTAAGTAATATGCAAATTATCACGACAACTCAAGGTTGCATAAGTGTTCACAAAGTGGAGCCAGAGGGCGCGTTTGCTTTGCCGCCATAACAGGTGGACAACACATTCACAATGTGTATCAACATGTCTCAACATGACTAGATTTAATACAGTTAATATAAAACACTGATTCATTAGTTCTATATTTAGTCATACTTCTTGACCATTTGTATGTAAATCATCTAGAATAATATATGCTTATTTAAATGTCACGCAATAACTACAATTTACTGTTTCACTAGTTTACTTTATACTAGCCATATAACTTGACAAAATATTTCGTTCTATCACATGCTACTTTATAGTTTTATCTTACACGGGTTTTGCAAGGGTGGACACTATACTTCCACATACGATTACGTCACCAACGTCTGGATTTAATTATGTTAACATTACTGTCCTCAGGATTTCTAGAAATCTATTGTTATCCATTATTTGAAGAAGTCACAACTTACATTTTTGTTTTCAGTTTTATATATATATATATATTTGTATTACACGTATTTTACAAAGGTAGGCAATGCTACTAAGGATTGTATACAGATTTCAATGTACATTTAACAAAGATGTTTCTATATACTTCCATAAGACAGTATGCAGCATATAGACATTCTTTTCATTTCCATCTGTGGATCATTAATGCCATTTCACCCTGACTCATTGTGACATGTTCAGCCTAAGTTCAATCAGTCCATCTAACTTCAAAACACATGAGCTATACAAATATAATGCATGTTTTACGAACTTTAATTTTAACATCTAGTCAATAAACTCTGTGCTAAATCATTTTACTAGATAATAAATGTGACTAATCACTGTTATAGACTAGTAACACTTGCTTTTTTTTCATAAATCTTTGAGAACTGAACTTTCTTCTACACTACAGATGTAATTTACCTCACATACATGTTCAAAACCACGTGTAAAGTGGGTTATACAAAGTTGAATGTAAGTGTGTTCTTTCTAACTGACGCCATTAACATTGAAAGCATACAATCACCAAATAACACTTCACCCTTATAGACTCACTGCTAACAGTATTTCGATTTTTTACTAAGAATAGAGGAGCTGATAGAATTCAGATTTCGGTTTGGTCATTAAAGTTGTTGATATTCAGTCTCTGGTTATCCATCCATTCCCTTGAAGTTCGTAAAACATTGAGACTGTCTAACGTTAAGACACTATTATTTAAGAGATCATCACGTAGTCACATGGGAAAGGTAGAGAGAGAAAAAAAGATATAGAAAGAGGAGAAAGGTCGTTGACATACATGACAAAGGTCAATTCTGAGTTGGCCAAATTATATTTCGCAATACACAGTCAAATCTGTGTGGCTCGTCCATATATAAATGGCTGTAAAACATTGTCAATATCTATGTATTTACATTATATCTAATATTGAAAATAAAGGGTTCAAAAGTTTACGTAATCATATATAAAAACATATGCATTTGTCGCAGATACTGGACGATACTTATCGTCCAGTACCCGAGCTCGTAATGTAGGCTGGAAATGTGTCACAGTATTGGTCAAAACGCTGTATCAGTTATTAATGTTACATCATTTATCAATGTATTTAACTTTAGATGCGATATTTCCAGCCGACTCACGAACTTGAGTACTGGTGACAGGTCTTCTCTGGCATGTGTGACAGTCTTATATGTTTCTAAATAACTTACGAAAGTCATCGTACATTTAGCATAGATTGAATACAAGTTTTTTGTAGGCCTGTACGAGAGGAAACTCCGATTATCTCGGTGTTTGTCTGCAATTTTTATCTGGCATGAGACTTCGAGACTGTCGGCAAACACCGAGTCTGTAAAAGTTTTCTTTAAACCGACAGAAATAACACTGCAGTGACAATATGTCCAGCATTATACACCTATTTACTGTCAAAAGAATGATTTTTATCAATGGTCACATTAAAAGTGTATAACATTCTCTCATATCTCTGAACTTATGTAACAGTAACCGTATGATAATGTGTGACGACTTTAACTTATTCCTGTTACTACAGTAAACTTTGCTAAATTTTCATAAATTTTATGTCAGCTTTGTTTACGTTTAAGACGTAAAAACTAAAATTCTATTATATCTAAATAATTACGCTTTGAAGATGTTAGACTATGTATAGATCTTGGTGAGTTATATTTATAAACAGTGGAAGATTTAAACAACAAATATGTGATCACTAGATCAAAAACAGAAAGTATCAATCTATAAACAAAAAATGATAATAATATCCTAGTGTATCATCAAATATTGATAATTTCATAAATTTACATTTAGCTTTCTGTATAGTTATGTAAAATAAAGACTAGAGATAAATCTAATCACAAATGTAAATGGTTTATATGAGAATTTATAAACTGATTTCATGTAAGGGATACATGTGTAGATCATACCTTTTGTCATGAGACACAAAACTTAGAAGTATGTAGGAGGTATAACAAGAATTGTACACAAACGTAAATGACCATGCTTTTATGAAAGCTAATTTAAGCATGGTGATCCATACGTATTGCAGTTTATGTTATTTGTAAATATCAAAGGTTATTATTTTGTCAGCTTGTCAGATAAAATTAACCCTTGAATAAAATTGAAGAACATAGTTCAAACTATAAGATGAATGTTACTGTTATTTCTTTACGTGTCTAAATGATTACACTTACGAGAAGTTAGACTATGTATAAATCATTGTGAGTTATATTTGTAAAGTTATATTTAAATGACAAATATGTGAGTTCTAGATCAAAAGTAGTAACCAGAAGCAGAAAATAATTTCCTAATGTACTAGCAAATATTGAGCACTTCATGAATATACATTTACTTTTTTATATTGTTATGTAAAGTGCCCGATTATATAATTTTGTTTTGCTGACTGTTAAGTTCAGTGACATACAAAACCCGTTCTTCATTGTGAGAGTTAATGAATAGTGGACGTACAGTTTGTTTTGCTTGCAAAGATTATTCTGTAATGATGGATTTATAAAATGTGAAATAAAAGATATATATTTTCTTGTCCTTTATCGTAAGAAACTTGAAAGAGACGTAAATATAATTTCTGGTTTGTCTGTCATTTTTATAGATACTAACGCATTACTTAGTCATGTGACTAATGACCAAAGGTGAAAGCACTAGTCACAGTGTTTTATCTTTAGGCATTACTTCTTAGAGAGTCCTTCGACCTGGATTCTATATGTGTATAAAATAATAAATAAACATACCGACAGACATTGGTTACGACTATATGCTTTGTGGTGAATATTTTCAAATCATGTGGGCATTATCTCCGTACAAATTATTTTGGTGAGTGTCCTTTTTATTTTGTTTATAGAGATTTGTTTTATTTCCACAGTCATTGATTAAACATCTAAATATTCCCCAATGTTTGAGCGTGTGCGATACTTTACAAGTCTTTACTTACATACAAGTGGTAATGTGAGGGCCAAGATCTAATGTTCAGCACGACCGGGAACTGTCAGTTTAATTACGGATTTCAAGCGCATGATATGTTTTGTATAGTTTCTAAAAAAAAGAAACTTTGATTACTTTGTAGAATGCTCCTTAAGTTTCATTTATGATAATTTATTCTATTTGACTAATAATATGCTAGAACGAGTATTAACCACAGGTATTATTACATTGGGCTGTAAGTCAGTGTAAAAATGTTGTATTTCTAAAATGTGAAAGATAGTATTTTTTATCGTAAGAAATAACAATTGAAATAATTTGTCAAGAACATTTTTATTGTTATCACAGTTATTTTACAGATTTTTTTGTTCTTAAAATCTCCAAAGGTAGGATATTTGCACATTATACTAATAAATCTTGGATAAAGTCGTCTTTATCTATAGCATCCCAGAAAGTTGCATTGATAGAACCTGATAAATTTAACTGCGTTACTCTTTGATTAAATATAAATTGAACAATAAATTCATTCACTCTCTTCAATGCTGATCTCAAATACAGATATACACATTCATCATGATTTAACAAAACATGCCGCCAAAACACGCTCTAAACTTGGAGACTATAAACGTGACGGTGAAATTCCACTATTCTGTCTTATAAGTATAGCCCAAGAGTTGGCGGTGGGTGCTATTGCCTTCCTTCTAGTCGGTCAGTAAAAAATTAGGGACAGATAGCGCTTACATAGCTTTGTGTAAACACGTTTAGCACTAAATACGAACTGTTTCTCTGATGTAGAGAGTGTATTGGTTTAATCTAAAATGGTAGGAGACAGAGTCTTAAACCTGGTAATGACTAAGGTAAACTATATTTTATGAAAATCTAGGCTTAAGTTTATGGGGCTACTTTAAAGAATACTCTGAAAATATACATTTTTCTTGATATAATATGCTTTGACACAGATAAAGAGGAAATAATATTAATAAGTGGCCTCGGCCAGTTGCGTTGTCTTATCATTTAACCAAACATACGATTATAGATTAATAATCAACTTTAACTATGCTCAGTAATTAGACGCCATGAACATTTTATTGTGATACCTTCGTTATATAGGATTGTTGACTGAGTGTTTACGACGATACTACTGATAACCTCTCCCCGCCCCTCTAGTCATGCTTACGTTCTTTTCTCAGACATACAGACACTTGAAGCTGTAGTCGATAGTCAGATTCAACTACCATGTAACATCAGTCTTCCTTCTGAAGATGACTTCATATCCTTGGTACTGTGGTACAAGTCAGGAATCAGTGCTCCAATTTTCAGTGTAGACTCTAGATATGGTGCACTGGAGAACTCCAAACACTTTACCAGCAACTTCCTGGGACAAAGAGCTTACTTGTATTTTAACTTGGACATTGATTTGGCTTTTCTGACCATCAAATCTGTTGAAGATGGAGATGAAGGAAAGTACAGTTGCAGAGTCGATTTTCGATGGGGAAGAACTCTCAAAAGCGCAATAAATGTAGATGTTATTGGTACGTAAGTTATTTTGAACTACGATTCATGTTATTAGTAAACATTCAAGCCTTTGGTAAATTAAGATGAATTTTGAAAATTAGTAAACAGGTAGGTTTAAAAATATCATTATAAAAAAATTAACATACATATTCCATATACTAACCGAACAGGATAAATTATAAGATAGAATCTATGATTGACTATATTACAACAAAAAAGATAAACATTTTACAAACTTTTTCAGATTTTACTCAGTATAGATAAGCTGAAAGTATAATGACAGAATTTCACTAAGGAAACACACGAGTGTAAGGTTAAAAGTAAGCTCATGCAGCAAGCCGAAAACGAGTTGATCAATAACCTTTGTAATTTCAGTTTAAAAATGGTCATTGCAATATTGTTTATATGAAAAAAAACGAATGTGTTAGGCATAACACTTAGCTCTTAGCGCTGGAATACTATTCGTAAGATTTCTCCATGAAAGGTTATTACAAATACACAAAGGATTTGTTTAATCTTCCCAATTGTAAATAAACGAAGTACGAAAACTCATACGTTAGTTTTATTTGTTTTTAAAAAACCTAGTCACACTTTTCTCTCTTGTTTTCTAAATACTTCCCACATTTCAGAAATGCATATGAATATTCAAAGCAATCAGCTGTATTTCAGATCCAATAAAACATCATGCTGTATACAAAAATGTTATAATAAACCACATAGGTTTCTTTTCTCAATTGTTGTGGCTAATTAACAAAACTGGACAAATTAGTTTTCTTATAATAGACATATTTCTATTTTAGTAAAATTCGTTAAAGAATACTCTAACTGGGAATGAAAGAAAGTATCTTTTTTCTTCTGTTATTTACGTACCATATTTTCAAAAAGTACCGATTTTTCAATCTCAAAATAAGTCGTTTGCTAACTTACTCCATTCTCTGATAAGTTGAGGTCGTCCATTTTGTTCAGTACTTAGACATACTAGGCGTGGCAGGAAGCAATGTCTTTTACGGTTAGTTGTCGTCTGTCCTAACCTCAGTTGCATGTTAAACACTAAACCTTATCTTTCTGGTGCTTAAAAAGAGAAAAAAGATCACATTAAATGCTTTTATGTACTAATCACGTGCTGTATACGTTGATAAATAATCTTAAGTTTGATATTCCTGATTACATTTTACATTATTTACACTGATTAAAAGAGTAGCTCGTCCCGTAAACGAGGGGTGGACAGTTCTTTTATAGGGCACCAAACACAATCTATTTAAATGTATTTGTATTTTGAAGCTATTTTCGAAAAGGTGCAGAGCCAAAACCTTGCGTTGATGTTTATGTATATATTAACTTAAATGTAGTTTGCGTTTTGATTGCATGTTAGGTTCTTCAGTTTGCATGAGAGCACGTGTCAGTTAATGTCCCAACACCATATTTCTTTCAATTAACTGAAAACTGAATAAAGTTTGCCAGCTTCTATCTTTCTACATCCTGTTCACCGTTTGTTGTAGTGTTGCAGACAGTTTAATTCTAACATATACTAAGCACTGTTATCCTTACTGCAAGCCTTTGCTCTAGAATTAACGATAGGGTCTATATGGACCACTTCTGATTTTTATGCACATTTATTCTCAACTATTTATGCATCGGAGTGTTTGTTGGTTACAGGATATTGGGTAACATACGAGTCACCAGAAAAATAAAACAAAATACATTTGCTATTGCAATGACCTTTTTCTAACTAATGGCATTAATTTCCAAGTATTTTGCATAAAAAATTAACGATTTCATCCATTTTTTACAACTTATTTACACTGGGTGCTGTGGCAGAGAAAAAAACATATAATTACTCAGTATGATGCGGTATGCAGAATATAAATAATAAGAAACAAATTGATAATTTGAGAGTTAATCTCTTCTACACATGTTTTGGCCAAAATTTCAAAATACAAGAAACTATTCAGTCGAATGAAGTTACGTTTTAGAGTTGTTAGACTTTCTTGTTATCATTGAGAGTTATATTAAGGCTCCGAGAAAAATATATTACAGTGAAATATTTCAAACAGATCACTACTTTCTAGACGTGGAAGCCAATCTGATCAACCATTAGTAAGGCATAGCTAAATTGTTTTTGTTATAGATGAACCATTTTGTAATACTTGTTTTAATATCTATTTTGCAAGTTCCCCCTAGAAGTGTTCTCATTACTAATGAGAAAAACGAGCTCTTGTACGGACAGATTGGCCCTTATGACGAAGGTTCTTCACTCATTCTTCGTTGTGTGGCAAAAGAAGGTGAGCGTTTTAATTATTTTACTGAAAAGATTAGTCTCAAAAGTAACCCGAAATAGGGTTGCTAACTATGTTGTACTTGGTAACATAATATCGTTTTTTTTCAACATGCTAAAATCCAAGATGAATAATCTTTAAAAATAGTTTCTTTAGTTTTAGTTAGTTTTTTTTTTCCAGATTTCCTCACGTTGCTCTTTCTGGTAGAATATATCTATGTAACATTTATAGCCACGTAATAATTAAAACTAAACCATATAGATTCCTTAGAAAGTTGTAATAAAAAGTTTCGGATAGTGTATTACTTATTAAAATATTAATAATTTAAAGTTGGCGATATAATATATGTTTATACAGAGTTATTATAATTCAAGATGATTGTCTTAGTTTATTTGTTTGCCTTGGTTTTGAATTTCGCACAAAGCTACTCGAGAGTTATCTGCGCTAGCCGTTCCTAGTTTAGCAGTGGTAAACTAGACTAGAGGGAAGATAGCTAGTCAACACCATCTACCGCCAAATCTTGGGCTACTCCTTTAACAACAAATAGTGGGATTAAACACTACTTTATAACGCTCTAACGGCTGAAAGGGCGAGCATGTTCGGAGACGGGGATTCGAATCCTCAAATTACGCGTGGAGCTCACCAACCACCAAGCCATAACAGGCAAATTATGTCTTAAAAACTGCTTATTCTAGGAGATGAAGAGGCAAAATGTCACCAGATGCACATTGAGTATCATATGTTTTACTCAAGGAAGTTTGGACATGAAACATGGTGGTTCCAAAACTGTCAGAGAAGATGTTCAATATGCGTTATATCATTCTCCATGAGAACATCAAGCATATTCCTGAGTAAAGATTTTGTAACGATCATTTGTTTTGAAGTGTTCACTGATTCTAGCTAGCATCCTGCACACTAACTTGGATTTTATTCAGACCATCAATATCGTATTGTTAAAACCTCAGTAGGTTTGCTAGGTTACAGTAAACAAACTGTTATTTGAAACGCTTTTAAAACATTAAGTATTTCAATACATGAAGCCTAAGCTTGCGCTACATGATTGTTTAGTAATGGGAATAATGATAGGACAATAGGAATGACATAATTAAAATAATTAAGAGGATTATTGTTATAGATTTAAGGAAGTTATGTTCTTTATTTTTACTCGGGCTTGGCATGGACCTATTGGTTATCGTGCTTGGACTATGAATCGGAGAATTTATGGTTTGCGGATCGTTGCCACAAAAATGCGCTCCGCACTTTTGGGTAGCGAGTGAGCTATAAGAGTGACAGTCAAATTTCACTATTGAGTTAAACAAAAGTAGCACAAGATTTGGTGGTGAGTGCTGCTACTAGCTGTCCTACACCTAGACTATTTATTCAGAAGTAAGGTTGGCTATGTCGTTTGTGTATCTTTGTGTGATAATTGGGAAACAAGTAAACAAACAGTGTACGTTAGCTCATGTTTTATAGGATCTTGATTTCAGATTCTTTTACACTTTTTTCATGTTCTTGATTTTGTTTTCTTTTAAGTTAGTTTTACTTTCTTTTCAACTCAGTTTTTGCAACCTTTAATTTTATTTCAGACTAATTTAATTTTGTATCCATTTGACTTTGGTTGATATACCCTGCTTTTGACAGACCTTTCTGTATCCATTTGACTTTGGTTGATATACCCTGCTTTTGACAGACCTTTCTGTATCCATTTGACTTCGGTTGATATACAATGCTTTTGATTGAGCTTTTTGCATCTTTCTGACTTTGGTTAATACACCCTGTTTTTGACAGACGTTTTTGTATCCATTTGAGTATGGTTGATACGCTATGCTTTTGAGTGAGCTTTTTTGCATCCCATTGACTTTAGTTGATATACCCTGCTTTTTGCATCCCTTTGAGTTTGATATTCTTTCTTGCTTGTTCTTTAGTTCTGTTTTACTTTCCTGTTTTATTCAGATTTCTTATTATACACTTTTAATCCTAGATATTTCTTTAATTTGGGGTTTATTTTTTTTCCTTTGGTTTTATTTAAGAAGTATCGTAAAACATATTTGGAAGAAACTATTCGCAATTAATGCAATGGAACGCTCTTTGAAAGAACTGTAACACTATAACACCTAACATTCACCTATAACAGTTGAAGTGTTTATAAGTATATAGCTGAATAATATCGTTTAGCAAAATAGATCCATCTTATGAAATACAGGAATCCCTCGATTAGTGCGGTTAATGTGTTCTTTAAAAGAGCTGCACTAATCGAAAACGCACTAATC
>NW_013665732.1:975020-982084 GCF_000517525.1 Limulus polyphemus | reverse complement strand
TAATTTGTAGCTGAATAATATGCGAAACAGCTTGGCTGAATAATATGCGAAACAACTGACATAATTTGTAGCTGAATAATATGCGAAACAGCTTGGCTGAATAATATGCGAAACAACTGACATAATTTGTAGCTGAATAATATGCGAAGCTGGTTGTTACTTAACAAAGTACATAGGCCAGTTTCGCATATTATTCAGCACTAACTGACATAATTTGTTCCTATGTACTTTATTAAGAAACAACCAGTTTCGCATATTATTCAGCATCAACTAACATAATTTGTACCTATGTAGTTTGTTAAGTAACAACCAGCTTCGCATATTATTCAGCACCAACTGACATAATTTGTACCTATGTACTTTATTAAGTAACAAGCTGTTTCGGATATTATTCAGCAACAACTGACATAATTTGTACCTATGTACTCTATTAAGTAACAAGCTGTTTCGCATATTATTCAGCACTAACTGACATAATTTGTTCCTATGTACTTTATTAAGAAACAACCAGTTTCGCATATTATTCAGCATCAACTAACATAATTTGTACCTATGTAGTTTGTTAAGTAACAACCAGCTTCGCATATTATTCAGCACCAACTGACATAATTTGTACCTATGTACTTTATTAAGTAACAAGCTGTTTCGGATATTATTCAGCACCAACTGACATCATTTGTACCTATGTACTTTATTAAGTAACAAGCTGTTTCGGATATTTTTCAGCAGCAACTGACATAATTTGTACCTATGTACTCTATTAAGTAACAACCAGTTTCGCATATTTTTCAGCAGCAACTGACATAATTTGTACCTATGTACTTTGTTAAGCAACAACCAGTTTCGCATATTTTTCAGCAGCAACTGACATAATTTGTTCCTATGTACTTTATTAAGTAACAAGCTGTTTCGCATATTATTCAGCACCAACTGACATAATTTGTACCTATGTACTTTATTAAGTAACAACCAGTTTCGCATATTTTTCAGCAACAACTGACATAACTTATACATATATACTTTGTTTAGTAACAACCAGTTTCGCATATGTTTCAGTACCAACTGACATCTATATATTCTGTTCATTTGTGTAGCAAGGTATTGAAGTATTCAACTTGAACGACACATTATATGATGTGTAGGCTAAATCACTTAGTAAGAGAGCGCAAGTTTCGGGCATAGACGGCCCTAATATTTAACTGCTGACCAAATAAATAGCATTAAGTCAATGGCAGCCACCGCCTACAAGGCTACTCTAAATCGAATAGCAGAACTGACTGTCACTTTTATAATGTACCTACAGTTGAAAGTGCGAAACCTGTTTACTGATATATTGGAAGCTCGAACAATGAACATTCTGACCTGAAGCATATGACTCTAACCATTAAGTCATGCCTGATCTGTATTGTATAAAGATATAAAATATAATTTACTAAGCATTCAGATCATAGTAATATGCTTAAGTAGTCACTGAATCAATGATAGCTATTTTATATCATAAGCCTCCTAGTGGCTTAGTGGAAAGTCTGAAGGCTTATAACGCTAAAATCTGTGTTTCGATACCCATAATATTTTTCTTACCTTGCAAAAAGTTGATACTTTTTGATGGGTTAGATTTGTAGTAAGGGTAAGTGTACCTCATACCAGTATTATTTCGAGCTTTAGAATTTTAAAGGTTATTTATCAATATATGTATACTTTTCCACAAGTAGTACTATTAAGAAACAGAAACGCTACTCAGATAAACCATTACATTTATTTTGCTTGTTACAATCAGTTTGTGAACTTTCATTTTATTTTAGCTAACGATAAAAACTATTGTTAGGATATCTACATAATTAAAACTCAAAATTCGTCAAGTTTGCACTGTTGTTGTATATTTCTTAGTGCAAAGTTACATAACACTGGATAACAAAAGTTGCTACTGGAGAACCTAAGAGATTCGGGTAATTTGATGGTGCTGATTTCAGAAATGTAGTCAGAATTTATGCATCACCTCTAGAGTCTGAGTTATTGTAATCTCTCGATATTTTATCAGCACTATGTATTAATAAAAAGAATATGCAATAAACTCAGTAAAATAGATTTGTGCAATGAAATTACGTTTACTTGGACAGTTTAATGGGTAAAAGGCATACATTTTGGATAACTTCAAACATTAACTGTATGGTATTGTTCTAAAATTCCAAATATATTGTTCATATATGCTATTTATTCTCGATACAATTGTAGCGAATTGCACCACTTGTGCTTCATTTCCACGCTCACCTACTCCGCTCGGGAATCATGAAATCCTCACGTGCTCAGTTCGCTACAACATTCGAGAAGTCCCTCGACTGAGCATAAAAGAGGCCTCGCTTCGCACACAGTCAAAACAAAGTCCGATTTTCTTCCTCGCATAATACCCGCGATATAATCAAATTATGCAAAACCCTGTTTTTTTTTTAAATCTTTTATATTCTAGTTCTGTAAACATCGTTTGAAATGTTGGCTGCCTCCAGTTCAAGTAAATTCCGAAAGTGCAAAAATCACCCAAACAGTTTCTGTTACACTTGGGGAAAATATATTACAGTAAAACATTATACACAAGGTAAAGGTAGCTTACTGCTACTATTTTGGGGTATAAAGTTTGGGACCAAGAAAAACATTGGGTTCCACATGTGTGCTGTACATTTTGCTGAATAAGAAGAGAGCAAGTATGCCATTTACAGTTCCTATGAGATGGCATGAGCCCAAAGATCATCTAACTGACTGTTATTTTTGCGTGAATAATGTTTCTGAATATTCAGGCAAAACTAAAAACTACACTAAATATCCAGATATTGCATCTGCAATGAATCCAGTACCTCATGGGGATGGTCTTCAAGTAGCACACCCACTAGCGAATTGGGAAACAGCAGAATAATTATATTCCTGTGGCACCTCAACATAAACTGCCTCATATGATCATAAAACAAGAGCTAAATGATCTGATTCGTGACTTGTCTCTATCAAAGCAGCATGGGGAACTTCTTGGTTCTCGTTTATAGTAATGGAATTTATTGGTTCCAGGAACAAGAATTTCAATTTACCAAAGTCGCCATCAAAGTCTTGCTTCTCACTACAACATGCAATATACTTTGTGTTTCTGTATAAACGTTGAGGCATTAATGGAAAAAGTAGGTACTGAACTTCATCCTCAACAATGGAGACTTTTTATCGACTACTCTAAAGTTAGTTTGAAAGCCATACTTTTGCACAATGGGAACACTAAAACATCGATTCCTGTTGCTCATGCAGTGAACATGAAAGAAAGTTATCGAAGCATGCAGTTTATACATTCTTAAATGCGATTTCAATGAATAGATAAGATTATTAAAAAAGTTATTTTCACGATATATAAGAATATTTGGAAGAAATCTATCATCACTCGAAAACTAGAGTTGATCAATAATTTTCAACATGAATTTAGAATCAGCATCGTTAGATTACTTAGAAACAGTTGCATTTCTTATAGTAGCAGAGGGTTTCTTTTTTGTTGCCCAGTGTAATGGGCTATCTGCACTCCATTTTAGCCCTGTAAACTTACCGCTAACCCATCGGATGGGATCGAGGTAGTACTTTATTTCTGGTGGGATTTTAGGCACTTTTAGTTTCGGACTGTCAAAACGAAGTGGGCTAGTCGATTACCAGTAGTTACACATAGTTTAAATACATATTACTTATTACATACAACATATATTACCAAATCTGGATATTGTGTTTCAAGTCTTAATGGGATTTGTTTTTTGTTTTTGTTTGAAGTTAAACACAAAGCTACACAATGGGCTATCTGTGCTCTGCCCACACGGGTATCGAAACCCGGTTTCTAGCGTTGTAAGTCTGCAGACATGCCGCTGTGCCACTGGGGGGCATATTAATGGGTAGAATAAAAATATCAGTACTTTAAGTTGGCATTTTTTGTTACCACTTTGTTTCAAGCTTTGATTTTAGCTCTTAATAGTTTGATTTGTTATAGGTAAACCTTTACCGATCGTAACATGGTGGAGAGGATTTGTTCAAGTTGACGACAGCTTTCAGGAGATCGGAAAATACAGCGTTCGAAATGACTACATTATTCACGAGCTAACACGTGAAGATTTTATGGCCGAAATCTCCTGTCAGGCCTCCAATACCAATCTAACTTCACCAGGGGTCGCCACTGTCATTATTGACATGAACTGTAAGTGTGTGTGTGATTAAAATTTTAGAAAATGCAAGAGCTAAGTGACTAAAATATAAGAGAAAAATAATTTTTCTCCCAATAGAAAATAATTCTAATATATATATATATATATATAACGCAAAAGCAACCAGCTAGTTTTTCAGATAATCAGTGAGACGTAAATAAAACTAAATTAATTTTTGATAATTTAAAATTGTTTCGTTTTTTTTTTTTTTTGCAGTTAAACACAGAGCTACACAATGGGCTATCTGTGCTCTACTTAACATGGGCATCGAAACCCGATTTTGTGTATTCTTATTGCAAAGCCACATCGGGCTATCTACTGTATCCACCGAAGGGAATCGAATCCCTGATTTTAGCATTGTAAATCCGAAGGCTTACCGCTGTCCCACCAAGGGACGAATTTTAGGAAATAAGCCCCCAAACTTATTGAATCATGAGGGCTTTTTTGTAAATGGATTGTAAGTCGAAACAAAATAACTTTTTTTTTGAAATACTAGAATTCTTAAGCTCGTTTGTTTGTAGTTATGCACAAAGCTACACAATGGGCTATCTGTGCTCTGCCCAAAACGGGTATCGAAACCCGGTTTTTAGCGTTGTAAGTCCGCAGACATACCACTGTGCCACTGGAGGAGGGACAAATCCTCAAGCAGTCTGTATTGAGATACAATGATAAAATAATACTGCAAACTTGCGTGATTTAATCTTAGGTAGTACAGTGTATGTAGTAATATAACACAAATCTTAAGAAAAGCAAGTTTAATGTTATACAATAAATATTTAAAAATGAGACTGTCTCCAGTCTTAAGATACAATAATAATTTACTCTATAAAGCTGAAATACCGTGAGACTAGGAACAGTATAATCTCCATATGTTTCGACAATTTACTGCGCCATCTTAATCTTAACATGTGGTAATATATTTAAACAAATACTACCATGCATTCTTACTTGGATTCTGTATGGTAGGTTTAATCCTAATGACCTGATATAATGAAAATTTGGGGTGTAAAACTTAACGACGTTACTTGAATACTTATATGTATTTTTGTCAAGTTTGGTTTGATTTAGGTAAGAATATGGTGTCTCCTTATGACATCAAGTATATGCTGAGAGAAAATATTACTATACAAATTTTCAGTAAAGCCTATGGAAGTACGAGTTATTTCGACCCACCGCCATTTTTGTGCTGGTCGGCAGTTTGGTGTTGAGTGTCAGACGACGGGATCACGACCTCCTGCTAACATCACTTGGTGGCTTGGAACCCGAAAATTGACGGATGCTTTGGAGATCGTAAGGGATGGTGGAAACCGAACCGTTAGCAATCTGGTCTTCATTCCGATAAGTGACGATAACGGAAAATACTTGTCCTGTCGAGTGGAAAATATAAAAATGCCAGAAATTTCAAAAACAGATGGATTGATTCTAAATGTTCATTGTAGGTACACTAATATGATCCATAGAAATAGATTGTTAAATAAAATATTCATTCTTCTTCATGCACGAATTTTATTAAGATATTACACAAAGGTACGCTGTTTTAAAACTGTGTAGAATAATTCATTTGTTTGTTTCTTGTTAAACACAAAGCTACAAAATGGGCTCTGCACACCACAGGTATCGGAACCTGATTTTTCAACTTATAAGTCGTCACACGTATAGCTGAGTCACTAGCAAAGATATTGTAAATAAAGCTATACATACTTTTTTTTTCAAATGCATGTCGAATTTTACATAAGTTGTTTAAGGTCCATAGAAACCTATAGAAGGTTAACATTTTATAATACATTTCTTTATAATAGTTTGCACTGGATAAAAAAGTTTCAGTTGCTTAATTTTTCTATTCACAGACTATTAACAACATAAAGCACTTTAAAATCAGTTTGGTAATACACTTATTCTTTTTTTATTTTTCTTATTTATTTCATTCTATAATTTTCTTTGTAATATTTGTCGTTTTATATTAACTTTGGGGAAATCATAGGCACATCGAATGTATTGTTTTTTCTGGTTTTAACAGTTTTATTGAAATAATCGTAGACAACCAAATATCGTTAAAAGGAAACGAACTGCTTCCATCAAGTTGAACTTATGTTGCTGTAAGTGTTATAAAAATTAAGTATTTATAACAATCATTTTAAAAGTCACAGTAATGACGTTTCCTTGTGTAAAGTTTACAAATCAGCAACTACACTGCATATGTGGGTGTCGCCATGTTGCAAGCTCTTATCGATGGTGAAACCATTAATAGAGTATTCCGTGACGTCGTTAACTCTATCCAGTTTAGGGAAAATTTGGCAAAACCTGACGACAAAGAGTAAGTAGATACAGGGGAAGAAGAAATATATTCAGTTTTTGATTGGAATTAGGGCACTTTGCACTACTGAAGTAGACACTTCATAGACTATTAGCAAATGGCCGTTGAAACAATTCAACAATTTGCAGTCTACCAGAACCCTTGAATCAGAGCTATATGCAATTTAATTGTCTTGTGGGCCGTTTACAACCGTCTTTTGGCACTCCACGTGTTATTTCAATTGCGAAAACTGCATTGCGTTTGTTTTTAAGCAAAGGAGACTGAATGCAATGCATTGTTGGCAATTTTTCTTTTTTTCGATGCAATAGGTGTATCCAGCACATTAGAGCGCTCAGCTTCACCAAGTAGCCACTTGGATGTTTCCGCTGGATGCCACCGTTTCTTGTAATTTTACTGAGCGCAAGGAAAGGCCGTTAAGGAAGTGAGCGTTTTTTGGCAGTTGTCATTTCTATAAGAAATGTCAAAGGGGAGATATTCAATTCAATTATTTCATGCATGTATATGATACCAATAGGAAAAAATAACCGAACAACAACAAATAT
>NW_013665732.1:970147-974704 GCF_000517525.1 Limulus polyphemus | reverse complement strand
TCGTTGGTAAAGAGTAGCCCAAGAGTTAACGGTGGGTGGTGATGACTAGCTGCCTTCCCTCTAGTCATTTTTTCTACAGTTAACCGTTTATGAATTACAAAGCGTGACAGACAGACAGACAGAGAGAGAGAGAGAAAATTGTTCTCGTGAGGAATTATTTGCAATTATCATGCCACAGTGCTAAACAATAAATGACACCGAGAGTAAAGGTAAATACAAATTACCTGTACGTAGGCCATTCGAAGAATAGTAAGATTTAAACGATATCACCAGAATCTGAATGTTCTATAGTGTAGTCCTGATCTCCCAAGTTTGTTACTGTTAAATTAGATCCTGTGAAGCACGCGTTTTCTTCATCTGTTTACATTGTCCTCACCCATGTCACTTGCTTCATTCTCAGTTTTCTCCTCGTTTAAGTGGATGCCATTCATTTTTAATAACAGTTACTTTATATAGAACCGAATGTCAAGCTAGTCGAGTGCAAAACTTGATCAGCTATAAACCGAAATGTTCTTAGTGACTATCAAACATGAGCGTTCCTTTATCATGATCAGTAAAAGTATATTAGTAATGTCTTGAAACTTACAGATCAATTGTACAAAAAATTGGTAGACTTTCCTTTTCACGTCGGGCATTTATTTAATGTAGGTATTAAAGTTATACTTTAAACGTAGAAATGACATATGAGTTACTCGTTTAATTTTTTTAAGTGTGCTTTCTTTGGAGATTTATTAACAATAGACAAATATGCTGGATGTTACATTTCACTTTTAATACTTCAAAGAAAATCAATTTATTTGGGGTGAAATTCTCAATGCATTCTGTAGTAAGTGACTAGAACACAGCAACCAGAAAATATGTTCATAACCATGATAAAATTATCTATTGAAACCAATTATAAAATAATAACTCTTTAAGTATCTTATCATCTCATAATCGAGTATGTGAATAACAACCTTCCAATCGAAGTTCTAATTTTTATTTTTAACATAATTTCAGGTACTGAATCTAGAGCATGACTTAATGAAATCTTGATGCAAGGGAAGGCAGATTAAATAAAGAGATTTGTGTTGTTCTTTTTCTCAGTAAGGTCTTATAGTTTATATAATTAGTTTTTAAGCTCAGTACAAGAACTTATAATTAAATTTTGAAAATTCGAACATTTATCTGGAGCCCTGTCAATATTCTACTTCGTCTACCTTACTTTCTATCATTATATTTATACACAGCCTTTTTTTCTCTTATGACTTTTAATATACATAACTTTCTGTATAATCTCCATATGTTTGTCTTTATCTATTTTAATATCGGTATATTCATTGCCTGTATATATATATATCAGTTTGTTTTCCTGTTCTTTAGCAATCACATTGAAAATATACGTTTTTTTGCAATTCAATTTCTTGATTAGATGCGCCTCAATTATCCGTGTGCCTGAATCCTAATCTAGTTTCCGATAAGTTGTACGAGGGAAATAATATTTACTTGGAGTGCGAGTTTCAGTCAAACCCAAAGATTGTGAGAATGGAATGGCAGTTTCAAGGAGGTACATTACTAACGAATCCTCGAACCGGGGTTTTTGTTAACAATAAATCATTGGTCCTGGAGAACGTTAGAAGAGAACAAAGTGGCATCTACAGATGTCTAGCTGACAACATAGAAGGACGAGGGGAGAGCGAGGGGCTGGAGATTAAAATAAAATGCAAGTAAAACTCTAACTTAGAGGTAAAAGTGAATTTCACAATCGGTAAAGTCAACGTCAAAATACAAGAATTTTTACGATTTTACTCATGTATTATTTATGAAACTAAACTATGAATATAGGTGAAACATAAACCTCTCGTAAAAAAAATGATTTGCCATGAGTGTAGGAAATTGAGGTTAACAATTAGGATTTAATTATGAGTTTATTAAAACTGACTATTTTCAGTTCTTTAGGCTAGTGTGTTTGTAGCCTATAATGTCTTATTTTGACTGCAGCAACTTTTTATGTATTTTCTTTACAAATGCCACAGTGATTTGAATGATGTATTCTTAGACTTACTCTATCTCATTTACTGAAATGAAGAAAGATCACTTCATTCAGCGTTAAAGATCTATGTTATTATTTTTGTCCTGTAATGAGATATTTGATTTCCCTAGATGCCCCCGTGTGTAAGAAAGGTCAGAAATTTGTTTATGCCGTCACAGTGAAAGAAGTGGCCGAAGTATCCTGTGAGGTTGAAGCTGATCCCGTTAATGTTACTTTTACTTGGGAAGTGAACAACACAGAGAATAATAGGGAAATTTCCTCCTTTGAAAGCTTTGGTGTAAAGAGTGTAGCTCGTTATAGTCCACAAGATGAAAACGACTTTGGATTTCTAGCTTGCAAAGCTCAAAATGTGGTTGGAGTTCAAAACAAACCATGTATTTTCACTTTATTATCTGTTCGTAAGTTAATTTTATTATTTACACTTTTAAAATAGTTAGTTATATAACTTAATTTTCATTCTTATATTATTACCATTTGATTAAACCTTTGCTCTTTTAAAATGGAGTAGTATTTAGTATTTGTAACCTCACTGGCACCTTAAGTGGTAAATGAGCTAATGGAGTAGTCCAGAGATCACCACAGTATTTAATTTTGATCTCCTGATCAAGAAGGCAACCAAGTAACAGTACATGTCGCCCATATGATTATTTTTAACCCAATAGCTGAATTAATTTTCACTTTTGCAACGCGCTCACAGCTGAAAATGCGGTACTTTTTTCAGAATCTTACCACGGGCTCGGACCGTGGTCTTTCCGGTCCGCAGGTCGACACAATAGTCACTAGGCTACGACAGGCGTAATAATATACTTTTCTGATTACAAGCCAACACAGTGGTACTAAATTATCATGTATTTATATCGTATAGATTTTAATTAACTATAATCGTGAAACGTTACTAAACTGAAGAATATAACGATTATGTAGTTTTTAGACGTTAATATAATTGTGTGAGTTTTCTTTGTAATTGAATATTTGCATTTTGTTTGTTTGTAACTATTATTAGCAAGATTTTTCCGTTAAGTCTAATAATGTAATCAAAGTTATAAAAGGTTTTCATTTAACTTTCGGTCAAATGAAATATAAAATTAAGCCATTTGCAAAAAATATATAAATCATTTATATTGGACTTTATTTGTATACAAACTGAGGTACCATTCCTTTATCTAGGTTATGAACTTTAAAAATGTGGGGTGGATGCTATGATAAATAACACAAAAATCCTACTTTCACACAATTTATTAGCCGTTGCATAGCGGCTCATAGAATGGCCCTGAGATTTTTTTTTCAAGTACAAAGCTTTAGCTCATAGCTCCGTCAACTCTTGGCCGATTTGAGATCTAATTATAATTTTGGCTTGAGGAGGCCAAACCCTTTCTCGATTCATGAATTTGACCACCCCCCATATCTCATAGATTAATTTACTCTAATCATACTTAAAGGAATTTCAATTTGAGGGTAGGCTGGTAGAGATTCTGATGAGTAGTAAAATCCAATCGAATATAAGCGCGCTCCACGTTTGGTATTGCTGGCGCACAAAAGTATAGGTAATAAAAAGGGGAAAAAAGTTTCATGGATTAATTTACTCTGATCCTACCTAAAAGAATTTCAAGTGCCGCGGCTATTGAGGGCCCCCTCCTATTCATAATATATTATTACAATATTCATTATTACATCCCAAAAGTTTTGTATAAGCTTTAAGAACTCAATATGTATATACTTAAAACATGGTATTCACTGTGAGATGGTCAGGGTGACTTTGTAGGAAGAAGTAGTGACCAAAGTGGTGGCGGTAGGGGTTCTTTCTGTTGCCCGCTTTCACACCCAGCTCTTCATGTCCTTCCACAGTGTTTCACGTGATTAATTATTAGACGGTCATTGGTCCCCGAAGTGTCTTACAGGCCAAATTTGAAAGGACAAGGATCAAAGTAGGAAGTTAGTATAACTAAAAGAATAGCTCTTCATATCAACCTTATGGTGGTTGCTGTAGTAGAAATTTCAACTGAGTTTATGTATTATTGCAATAGTGACAGCAATTTTTTTTCATTGCATTCCTCTATAGACAAGGCCCAGCATGGCCAGGTGGTTATGGCGCTTGACTCGCACTCTGAAGGTCGCGGGTTCGAATCCCTGTCCCAACATACATGCTTGCGGTGGGGGCGTTATAATGTGACGGTCAATCCAACTATTTGTTGGTAAAAGAGTAGCCCAAGCGTTGAAGGTGGGTGGTGATGACTAGCTGCCTTCCCTCTAGTCTTTCACTGCTCAGTTAGGAACGGCTAGCGCAGATAGCCCTCGTGTAGCTTTGCGCGAAATTCAAAATCAAACCAAACCATAGACAGTGTCAGCGCACTCTCGGAGACATATAAGACGTTTGTGTTCCCTCCCCGTGTGTATGTTGTGTTACAGAAAATTTAACGAAGTTTTTTTGTTTTTGTTGTAAGGACGTGGCGCCATCTATGAATATAGTTGACGTCAATGATAATAAATGCTCAATAACAGCCAGAATGGGGGATGCCTCTGATTTT
>NW_013665732.1:966057-969133 GCF_000517525.1 Limulus polyphemus | reverse complement strand
AAAAATTTCATTTTTTCTGAAAAGGTGGTGTCTATTTACTTGTGACCACGCTGTGTATACATAGATAACCATGAAAAGAAAGTAGTTTAAATCACGAACAATATGGAAGTATTTTACAAAGCACAATATTATTATAAATCATGCTATAGACAGGTAAAATATTTTAGAATGAATACACACAGAAAACTCATATGGGTTGATAACTTTAGCTTGTAGTTAAGCATAAATCTGCACAATGGGCTATTTGTGCTCTGCCCACCACGGGTATCGAAATCTGGTTTCTGGCGTTGGAAGTCCGCAGACATACCGCTGTGTCACTGGGAGGCGAGTTCATAACTGACAAGATACTATTCATGTAAAGTATAATATTTAATGTGTTATGTAATAATAAAGGTTATGTTATAGACAGACATTCATTAGATGATCTCCATTTTGCTGACAGTAAGCATTTTTTTATTTGAGAAAGTCAACTGGATCATAAGAGTACTTCTTAAAGACACACATGAAAGTTCTGTTAAATATACCCCCCTCTCTATAACATGCTATGTAAAGGTAAAAAAATGCTAAACCAAATGAAAAACTTAAACCTACTTTTGTAAAAACGTGCAATACTTTATTTATTTAACTAAACTCAATTAGATCCAAAGAAATTTATTTCAATTTAAACCTATTTGAATTTGCAACATAGCAACTCATATCGTATTTCTTTAGCCTTGTGAGCTGTTCTTCAGGGACAGGAAAACCTGTCATTAGTAGGTAAATGTCATTTTGTAAGTTAATCACCATTAAGCATACGTTGATATTCTGTTTTATAATGCTTAAGATGTTACGAACCAGAAAGTATTTTAGGTATAATAACTTTTGAGCGTACTAGAAAAACGGAATGAAAAAAGGAACAGTAATGTCATGCAGCTAATTTTTTTTGTTGGAGGAGGGAGCACAGTCAGAAAACAGAGTCCTTATGTTATCAGTGGTGAGTTAATAATGATAATACACAAAATAATAAGCCGGGTGCCTTTTACTTTTCATGTTATTAAATTTCCATCGTTACTTTGAATAACTTTTTGGTTTTGGATACAGACAAATATTTTGAATGTTTTTTAATCAAATGTCTATAGATGGATTTGAGTTAATTAAGACAATGTCTGGAAAACATCGGGAAGGTGGGGATGTGCCAATCCGTGGCCTATAGGCACTACGCCACAATAAATAAAAATTCAATTAAGAAACAGTCGAATAAAGTGTTTGTGAAAACCCTGGCCTAAATGTGAGTGTTTGTTGCCTCGCTGTGGTTACTAGTAGTAATATACGCACTAATTGTTCATAGAAGAAACATTTACCTTAGTAAAACGTCAGCTGACTCCAACTGAATTTAGTTGCATTTTACTAGTTTTTTTGCATATAAGTTGTACTTTATAGTGCTTTTAATGCAACATTTTCATAACACATACTACTGATTCTTTTAAAGTGTATTCTATGTTGCTTTTAATGCAACATTTTTCATAACACATTATTTTGCTTCTTTTTATACATACACACAAGAAAAAAACTTCAGATTAAGATATTTTAATATTTCGGTGTTGTCCTAGGAGAGAACTATTAAAATAGCAATTAATGGTAACACAAGCCTACGAACTTAAAATTCATAAAAATTGTTTTGTTTTAATAATGGATTTTCCATAATTCAGCTACGTAGATTCCGAAAATAATATAAATTCTTTTTCTGTCACGTAAGGATTTTTACAAATTGGGAAGAAAAAAAACTTACTTAGATAAAATTATTATTCCGTTTACCACAATGAACATTTCTTATTATTATGTTTGTTAACAAAAATACAAACAAACTTAAATCTACGTTTTGTAGTCTCAAAGCTACGTGTTGTGGTCTTTCTTTTGTGTATTGTGTTATGACGTTTTGTAAAAAATCTGCACGTGATGGAGAAAAATAGAGATCATTTCCGGATTCAGTGTACAGGAATTACTACAGAACATATAAAAATTTCAAGACGATAAAACCATCGCAGGCTTGTGTAATTTTTCGTGTACAGGAATTACTACAGAACATATAAAAATTTCAAGACAATAAAACCATCGCAGGCCTGTGTAATTTTTCGTTAAAAACTTTATTTAAAGAGAAAATCGAAATAATTTATTTCAGCGCACAAATTTACAAACTCGTCAACGTATGCTTCAAAACATTACATCTCAATAAATAGTTGGTGCTGTATAGTTCTTCTGATCTTTCGAGTTCATTCTTCACTGAAGCACTATGACTTTATTCCGGAAATGGTCTGATAGAGAGTAAAGTATCTATGAAACTCCACTCCGTCGGTCGTCAAGTCTACTGATTAGCAATTTAAAAATCTACCTAAATGTTGCAGCGAACAATAAAAAATAAAAATAAACAGCTCGTCTCTACGAGTTATTCGTGCTGTTATCTTTAACGTGTTAACGTTTAAAACTAAACTTTATACTAAACTTCGAGTAAGAAAATAATAATAACAATAAACCAACAGCGTGTATGATAAATGCACGTTTGTTTGTTTATTTATTGAATTATGCGCAAAGTTTTGGAGTGATAAATTAAAGAAAAGGAGTCAAATGCCCCAATCACCAGACCACGGTATACCCCAAAAGCAAATGCAAAAACACCCTTATAAACCCAGTTCCTATGAGGGTAAGGTATTTCACACATGGGACATCTTTTGAAACGGAGCCAGTGGTGTACAAAGCTCGAACCTTGATGTCATTGAATATGCTCCGCACTCTCAGCTGAGAGCACGTTTATAAAACTAACAGATAATCCGTTTATTGAGTCCAAAGAGTCGGACAAAGTCGTTATGACGAAAGGTTCTACTGACTGGCTGCTGTCCTTCGGATCGACAGTTCAAAATTAATAACGGCTATTCCTCAAGCTAACCATTGAGGCCTGGCATGGTTTGAGCGCTCGACTCGCAATCTGCTGGTCACGGGTTCGAATCCCCATTACCAAACATGTTCGCCCTTTCAGCCTTGGGGGCGTTATGATATTACGGTCAATCCCACTATTCGTTGGTAAAAGAGTATCCCAAGAGTT
>NW_013665732.1:953561-965124 GCF_000517525.1 Limulus polyphemus | reverse complement strand
GGTGGTGATGACTAGCTGCCTTCCCTCTAGTCTTTCACTGCTAAACTAGGGACGACTAGTGTAGATAACCCCTCGTGTGGCTCTGCTCGAATTTCCACACAAACCTAGCTCTTGACGATTAACCCACATGTCGCGTAGGATATCTTTGCAAATTCCAATCATCTCCATTTTCTATTTTCCAGCCTTCTTTCCACCAACTTTAAGATGGTGTTTCTTGAGATTAACATTTGTGTTGAAATTTATGCAGTAAATTATACTGCTTAATATACATTTTAACTTCAAAGTATAGATTTTGTGAATTGAGGTTTTTCTTTATAAGAAAGTATAATGTGCTAAAAAATACCAGAAATTCAGACAGTATAACATAATAATATCGTTTATACTTTGTTAAGGCAGAAAGTTAAGGAATTTTAACAGCTGTTTAAATTTTTACAGCTTTGGAGAAACTAAATTTCTTTTTCTTTTTTTTAAATCTCTGTTAAGAAATTTCGTGTACAGGTATTCATAAGCGAGGTCATGACCCCTAACATTTTAATCTATATAGACTTAAAGTAGAAACAATTTTTTAATAAAAATGTCAAAGCAATCTAAAATCAACCTGGATGATAGAAAACAGATATTCTGTGCGTCATCTGTAAGCTATATAAAAAACCTATGAAATGTCGATATAATACTTGACCGTTACAAAACCACTATCAATTTTATTGAATTGTCGATAAAAAACTATATATCAAAAGTAAAACTGCAACAATAGATGTCAGTGTTATTAATTTCAAACCTAAACCCATCGGTACGATTCAGTCCCGCTATTGCGTAAGGAGAAGTCTTGTAGACGGTGGGTGCTGCTGACTGGTTATCCTCCCTCTAGTAAGTAGTTTTAGATTAAGGTTAGCTTTGCCTCAAACTTAAAAAGCATGCTCACAAAAATCGAGACACGAAAAAAGTAAAACAATAATTGATTATAGAATTGTTGGAAGAAATGTGTTCTTCCCCCAACGAGTATCGATTTATAGCGTTATTAGCCCTAACACTTACCACTGAACCACCTGGGGGGGGGGGACTGGAAGAAAGTAATAAGGCCAAACAAAAATACAGTTAGTTTAAATTAAGTATCCTGGTGAGTGAGCGGTAATTTTATAGTCTTATAACACTAAAATTCAGGGTTTGATCATCCGCGGTCAACATAGCACACATAGCCCATTGTATAGTTTTACGCTGAAACAACAAGAAGATTAAAATAAGATAAAACTTTTGTGAAAGTTAAATAAATGGAATAAGAAAAACCTTAAACTAAAGAAAATACGACTGTTTCACCGAAACTACTGGTGAATAAAGCATTGGTCTTTCGAGACAGACATTAAGACTACAGGGCAGAAATGTGGAAGGTACGTCTTTGTTGTTGCAATATTTGAGATACAGGTATGTTGAGATTGCCACTATTTATATGATATTCTCAGAATCGCTCTCTGACCTTGCGCCTAGGCTCACTGGTGTGTATAACTTGGAACAAAGATGACAGGATACGCAGAAAACAACCGACACTTAGATAAAAGTAGCAGTTCGTTTGATGGAACATTGGCCTTTTTGGTCTCGCTAACATGCAGACTACACTAATATAACGTGAAGCAGGGGTTAATGGTTACACAGTAAGTAGCCGATTCTGATAAACAACTGAAACATCATTTCATGGAATATTGTCCTTTTGGTCTGACCACCAAAATACAATAATCAACTTGAACCCAATGACACAACAGGGATGGCCGCAAGGACAACATCGAGGATCTTCGTCAGAGTAATAGAAATCATTTCGTTCAAGAGTGTCACGAAGACGTAAGCCATGTTATAAACAACTACGGGTGAGTCGGTGAAATTGTTCTGTCTGGTGTCCTCTTGTAGAATATAGAATTTGTCCATGATGATTGTACAAATGTATGGGGAGGAACAGCGCAACGGTAATGTAATACGTTTGGTTTATACTTGGTCTCTTGCATCGACTCGGATTGAATTAAGAAAACAAGGTAACGCGTTTGGATAAAACATATTTTATAAGTCTTGTGAAGAAATCCCTGTTGTCACAGCAAAAACGACTAAAATGGGGTATTGTATGGAATACAGAGTAGATTTAAAGTGTCACGAGTCGCAGCATAATTAGGAATGGGGTGAGGGTGTATTTTTTTAATTTAGGTTGCAAAATTGGATACAGTGCAATCTCGACCAAATAGATTAGATTGCTAAAAACATCTAACGGAATAATACTTGATCGTAATCACGTTAGTGTTTATTAAGATACTGAAAGTTTCATAGAGTGTGTTAAAAAACCAATAAGTAAATGTTTGAATTCTGTCGAGTGCTATATATACATAAAAATCGGTATTTAGTTTATTAATAACATATGTGAATATCAAATAATTGTAATTTCTTTTCTTGATTTTAAGTGTCCTATAAGTCGTATCTTCGACCAAAATAATTTAATTTAATTTATTAATTCATTGTTTTACTAGTCCTTTTAGTGTTTCACTACCTGATATATTTTACCTAAATTCTTAAAATACACACTATTGTTGTTCTGATTCACTTAAAGAAGAACTAGAATTGCTGTTCTCTTTGCACGACATTTAATGAGTTATATAGTAAACATATTTAAAACTTTTACACATGTAACTCGGTAATTATTAACATTACTCACTGCCCTCTATGTTTACCTTTTGAATGATTCTCAGTAATATGAAAGATGAAAGTTAGGGTGGTTGGTTGAGTTTGTACTGGTTAGGGTGTTTGATTGGGTGTTATACTGGTTAAAGTATTAATTCTTTTTGGGGGGATTATACATGTTAAAGAACTGAGTTTGTGCCAATTAGGTGTTTGGTTGGGTGTCATAAAGTTTGTTTGTTTGTTTTGAAGTTATGCACGAAGCTAAACAATGGGCTATCTGTGCTCTGCCCACCATGAATATCGAAACCCGGTTTCTAGCTTTGTAAGTCCGCAGACATACCGCTGTACCACTGGGGGGCGTCATAAAGTTTAGAGGGTTTTTCGATTATAAAAGATAAGGTGGTGGGTTGGGTTTATACTAGTATTGGTGTTCGGTTGTTTAATGGGTGTTATACAAGTTTGGGTGATTGATTGTAAACACTTTTACACGGATAGTGCTTTGAGAAATAGAAAGGAAGTTGCTAAAATATTATTTTTTGTGGTTAAGAAGCATATTGTCTGGACTAGGACGTGAAGTACTTAAAAGCGATTACAAAATATCTTATTGGGTTCAAAAAGGAATAATAACATCCGTAATCATGAAAAAATGTGTACAAGTATCGCGTTTTTAATAATTCCAGTTTTTATTGTTTTGTGGAAAAAGTGCTCTGAACAAAAAAGTAAATCTGCATAGGGCGATATTTTTTTCTGAGTTGTTGATTTTTATGTAAGCCTTTGAAAATTTTGTTTTTCAACTTGTGATTTTGCAACGCTTGATGAAAGGTTTCACCTGATGTTCGGATAATGCACTTGAAGTTGCTAAAAAACGTAATTCTTATTTACTTAAATCTTCCTTGGATTTATGTGAAAATTATAACGTTAATTTTCTACCATAATAAATCTTTTACGATTTTATTTGTAGTTTTACAGTGTTTATGTAAGACATGAATTTTTTATTCATAATATGTTATAAAACTTCTCGTATTTATAGACAGGGAAGGAAATAAATTGGAAATATTAACGTATGTAAGCAAAGCCACTTTTGTACATCTACCAGGCTTTACTTTATTGTCCTGCAAACATGTATTAAAAGACCCTGCTATCAAATACCGGAAATGTTCTTTAGTGGATAAGGGAATATTTTTTCACTGTTCAAGATTTTATTCCGCTCTTTTTTTCAATGAACAACCAAGTAGAACGTATTATACTTTTCCTTTAAAGATTTAAAGTCATTTGACTAATACTTGGGCAGTTCATGTCACAAATAGCATTTTACGAGTGCAGCAGTGTTTGTATAAACCTGTGCTTTCAATTATTTAGATCTAATATATGTGATTTTGTTTTATTTTTTTTATCAGACTAATGCGTTGTGTACTTCCAGGCCCACCGGAACAAGTTCAGAACTGCACCATTTCTAATTACAGTAGTGAATCTCTATTCGTTGAGTGTGTTCCTGGAGATGATGGCGGTCTTGAACAGCTTTTCCATGTCGAGGCCTATTTGTCTGGATCCCAAGTACTCCAGGCTAACGTCACCAGAAACAGACAACCAGTTTTCAGGCTTTCTGGACTCATTCCTGGAGCTTCATTTGATTTGTTCGTTTATTCTTCTAACGATAAAGGGAAAAGTCCAGCTGTCACTTTAACTGCTCAAACACAGGTGTCCGCTAGGTGGCTAAGAGGTGAGATTTGTGAGAGTTTAAAGCATAAGCATTCAGTATATCAGAGGCATAATTAATAATCAATTTTGTTTGTCGTTTGTGGTATAAAGGGTACTCAGAACCACATTAACAGATAACAGAAACAAATAAACCCAAAGTTTAATAGTGCACAATAAATATTTAAAATGAGACTGTCCCTAGTGTCGAAATACAATAAAACTGTTTTACTTAAAACAATTGGTATTGTATTTTGAGACTGTAGACAGTTTCATATTGAATACTTATTGTATACTATTAAACGCCAGCTTTATTTCTTTACAAATCTCTGTGAAAACTTACACAAGTGTCATCTAATCTTATTACAAACAAATAACATTACGTTTCTGTTTTATAGAGTAAACACAAAAAACATATATTACGTTTCTGTTTTATAGGGTAAACACAAAAACATACATTACGTTTCTCTTTTATAGGGTAAACACAACAAACATACATTACGTTTCTCTTTTATAGGGTAAACACAACAAACATACATTACGTTTCTCTTTTATAGGGTAAACACAACAAACATACATTACGTTTCTGTTTTATAGGGTCATAATGTTTGTTGTGTTTACCCTATAAAACAGAAACGTAATGTATGTTTGTTGTGTTTACCCTATAAAAGAGAAACGTAATGTATGTTTGTTGTGTTTACCCTATAAAAGAGAAACGTAATGTATGTTTTTTGTGTTTACCCTACAAAAGAGAAACGTAATGTATGTTTGTTGTGTTTACCCTATAAAACAGAAACGTAATGTATGTTTGTTGTGTTTCCCCTATAAAACAGAAACGTAATGTATGTTTGTTGTGTCTACCCTATAAAACAGAAACGTAATGTATGTTTGTTGTGTCTCGATAAATATAATTATGTGATGCAGAACAAAATCTCCAAACAAAATCCATTTCAAAGCATTGACACCAAAGCATCACAGTAATAAATATAGACAGCATTATCTCTGTTAAACGTAGTAATTTTTTGACTGACCTCAATATTTATTAAACAAATTAGTATTATTTTCATATACTTTTCATCTTCTTACCTGAATAGTGTTACTATACTGATGTTAGTAATATTCATTTTCTTCTGATCCTTACTTCTATGATAAGCCCACCCATTTTATCCAAACAACTTTGAATTCGGAGACCTTTGACAAACGATTATAAAATTTAAGTTTTGTTTTGTAAATTTTCTTTATGAAAATTTATGTTTTAATTGTATTTTATCTCCTGCTTTGTTCTGATCCTGCCTCTGACATTTATCGTTTTAACAGGACTGTAGGATTATGATTTTTTTTCTCAGCTGAATTAGTTCTGGGAAAGAAAATGTTCAACTCTGCTAAATTCGAATGACCTCGACTGTCCTGAGAAACTTAATACATACACGTGTAATATCATCCATATCACTTATTCATCAGGTATTTTGAGTTTGGAATGGACTAGTCCTTCCGAGGGCTTATTAAGCTAGGAATCACAGTTCCAATCCTTGTTGCGAACATAAGTGGGCTCGTACAGCTTCACGTAAGGGAATGAACAGAAGAGACACTTCTGAAGCAACTCTGCAGTTTTGACAAATTTTATCTTTCATATTCCAAACTTATTTCATTGAAGTTGAATTAGGAATGTCATTTAGAATCTTTGTGTTATCATAATAATATTTGTAAGCAGTTACTATTTAGTTGGCACAAGACTCTTTATACATTATAAATAGGTAGGTTATTCCCTTTTTTGTATTATGTTCAACAGTCCTGAAATGCATAGTACGGTTTATGTATATTTCCACACAACAGAATTTTCACCAAAACTACTTTATCCTAGCAAATTAGTTACAGCAAATCTTTTAGTTTGAGTTTAAAGTTAAAATGACTTTTTGATTTAAATCACTTTGGCTGGGAACACGACATTATTGTATAAATATGATATTTGTTTTGTAAAATTTAAATTATTAATTCATCGGTGTCTTGTGATGTTCTAAACGATTTTTAAATTATAGGAAAAATTATATATCATTGTTTCTAAAAGCTTCGTCTGCCAATAATATTTAGTATTTATTGAAACTAAAAAGTTTTCTTTTTTAGTTTAATTAAAAAGTTTTTTAAACGAATTCGTAATATTCTGATATCAACGTTTCTGATGTACTGGTTAATCAATAACTTATTTCTAAAACAGAATCCAGTCGATTAAGCGTCCTCTTTGACTTAAAACGTTTATCAGCTGTTTTTATAGCTAAGAGTTATTAAGTCATATAATCATCTGTTTTCCTTTTGCTCACGCAAATATATCGTCATCTGTACAGAAGTGTCAGACAGAGGAGAGAGATATATTACACGCCCTTTACAGTTTAGGAAACATTTAACATTAAATTTCCAGTAACAGTTTTCAAAATGACCTTTCTCAAGAACTTTTTAAAAGTTTATCTTTTCTCGGTTATTAATAAATCAGATAATTCCTTTTTCTGTTATATCTATTTTACGAACATTAAATGGTGTTTTAAAACAATTAACTGAATATTTATTACGAAATCTATGTACAAAAAAAAACTTAAAGTGATTATAATAAACTGACTACCTCTCAGAAAAACGTTATAGAAATTCACTGTAAATATTTTTAAACATATTAGGTAAACCTTTTACTTTGAATGTCGACGCGGTTAAAAAAAAGATTAATTTCAGACAAATAAAGCATTTTAAATGGATACTCAATGAGCACGCATGAAGAACATATTGAACACTTTAATGTTTTCCTCTTCAACAGTAAGAATTTCTCTACCAACAGATCACCCGGTTACTATTATACCTCACCTGGGAATATTTGTGGGAGCCGTTTCTGCTTTAACATTCCTTGCTATTATCATTGTTCTGCTGGTAAAAAAGAGAGCAGAACGCTCAGAGAGGAGTAGTGGTAAGTAAGCCAGGTTTTTTGAATAGTAAAATTTAAGTATTTGAAAACAGAATTTTTAGCATATCTAAAAATCCATTTCATTACTGACCAAAAGGACAGAAAAATGTTCTATAAATATCAACATTCACAACTGTGCAAAATAAAATAGTGACAACAAGTTGATGATCGAAACCTGTCAAACTTCCATCTTATATTAATTAAGAAAAAATGTCATAAGGCTGACATTATTTAAGTTTGTAATAGTGTTTACTAGTTTATTACTTTTAATTTGTGTAGCTGAATGAATATAAAACTTTTGTTATATTCACTTAATAGCGTCAGCTTTACATATAAAGGGCTACCGAGTAAATGATGACCTGTAAGTAGGAATACGTCCTGATGTTGTTTTCTGTAATGTTTACTTATTTCGTACCGAACTGGTCTAGTGATACAATAAGTGTTTAGCACAGACCTGGTCTAGTGATACATTCAGTGTTTAGTACAGACCTGGTCTAGTGATGCAGTCTGTGTTTAGTACTCAACTAGTCTAGTGATACAATCAGCACTTAGTACAGAACTGGTGTAGCGATACAATTAGCACTTAATACAGAACTGGTCTAGTGATAAAGTCAGTACTTAGTGCAGAACTGGTCTAGTGATAAAGTCGGTACTTACTGCAGAACTGGTCTACCAATACAGTCAGCACTTAGTACAGAACTGGTCTAGCGATACAATCAGCACTTAATACAGAACTGATCTAGTGATACAATCAGTGCTTAGTGTAGAACTGGTCTAGTGATACAATCAGTACTTATCACAGAGCTGGTCTAGTGAAACAATCAGTGCCTTTTAGTATTAACTTGTACGTAAAGATGTTTTATGACAGTCCTCTTAAAAACTTCTGATATTCCTCAAATTAACACTTTTGGGGTAGTTTGATTTCTAATAGTTTTTGAAATGATACCCGTAAGCGATTTTATGTCCAATGTGATGGGAATTTTTGGATTTTTGCTTCATCATGATTTTAAATACTATCCGTGTATTCCAGTGAAACTGGCTAAATAATTTTCAGTCATTACATTATAGCAATGTTTTAAAAAATACTATCAACTTTCTTTAGATTGTCTATTTGAAAAAATCATCTAAATATGATACATCATGTTGATTCTTTATGAAGGCTTTTCTGCTTTGATGAAGTATTGCTCTATGAATGCTTTTCTGCTCTGGTGAGGCGTTTCTTTATGAAAGCTTTTCTACCCTAATGAAGTGTTATTTATGAAGGCTTTTCTGCCCTAATGATGTGTTTCTTTGTGAAAGCTTTTCTGCCTTTATGAAGTGTTTTTTTATGAAAATGTTTTTGTCTTGATGAAGTGTTTCTTTATGAAAGCTTTTTCTGTTCTGATGAAATGTTTCTTCATGAAGATTTTTCTGCCTTAATGAAAAAACCTAGAAATATGTCCCCCAGTGGCACAGCAGTATGTCTGCGGATTTACAACGCTAGTAACCGGGTTTCGATACTCCGGGTAGGCAGAGCACAGATAGCCCATTATGTAGCTTTGTGCTTAAATTAATAAAGCAAACAAACCTAGAAATATTATTCAAAGGAGTTAAGCAAGTAAGAACGTTTGATTTAGTTTATTTCAGGTATTTATCGAAAACTACACGATAGCCATTTCTGACTTCGAACTGATAAACAAGAGAGAATGCAGCTAGACACCTCTCTAAGGTCTTGGTCTACTTTAATCAAATAGTACTCATAACGTATCCCCGATCCCAATATGCGGAGCGCGATTTTGCAGCAATTTTTCATTTCTAAATAAGTCATGTTACAAATATTACTGCTTATAGCTTATTTGATAAAATAGAATTTGTATAACATTATAAAACATTTTTCAAAAACGGAACTTCTCCTATCGCATTTTAAACTCAAAATTCATTAGGTTTTATACGAAATTGAACAATATTCTTGCTACTAACAATTCGTTTAAAGGTTTTACAGAATACCACAACCTCTTCTGGTCTACAATTAAGTTTCTAAAAATTTTTTGAAGGTAATATTGGACCTTTTTAACATATTGACCACCATTGATTTTACCTTCTGTTAGTCTAAACTTTTACTAATACTAGTTATATAACAGTTCCATATATGGTATAGCATCACATATTAGTTAAATTGTATTAGTTTTGTGTCACTGACTTTAGTTGTCATAGTTACGATTGTTGTAACTTATTTTAGTTGTCATAGTTATGATTGATGTAACTTCCTTTTCCTGTGGTTATTATTATTATTGGAATTTCTCTAATATTATCGAGTTTCCTCTACAGAAGATAAAACTTTATTTATTACGTTTTATTGGTTTATTAGATAAAAAACATTAATTAAAATTGGCTTAATGGTGTTAGATACATCTCATAGCATAGTTGGTTCACTGACGTCGCTGTGATTCACAATAACATAAAACAACTGTTAAAAGAGACATTGTTGGAAAAACTCATTTATTTATTCAAAGTATCTTTAATGTATTATTTTCCCTTATACTACATTTAACATTGATATATTTTAATTAGAATACACACATATTAAATGTTTATTGAACGATTCAGTATTCATTTTATTTTTTATTTTGTGTCTTCATAAACATTAGTTTTTGGCTTTACTAATATTGGTACTGTCCTGCTACTTGAACTCACGCCTAAGCAGTAACATGTGTATTAGCAATTCATTTCAGATATCAGATTCTTCTAAATTACTGTCGGATTCCTTTATTGGGTTTTCATTGGTCACAAAACTTTCTTCGGGAGGATTGTAGAAAATTTTGTTTATATACTGTTATACTGATGTTACGTTGTTCAACAAACATTAAGTATACTTGAAGCTAAAGTGTTTGTATTCAGTCACTGGCTAGAATTTGTAACATATCTAGCTTCATTATTTATTATTATACTTTTACTATATATATTTTTTTGCATTATTAGCTTAGTATGTGAATTTAGGACTAGTCTGAATCTTCGAGGCTGGCCGAAACTCAAGAGATCTTATTGGGTTCACAACCGAAAATATCGCTAACAATGAGAATACTTAACTGATTGAACAAAGCATTCTAATCTTGATAACTATATTTAGTTAAAGATACTCATTACCAATTTGATCATTACCAGTTTTGATCTAAGTAGGTATTATCTTGCTCTGATTGGAAGTTAATATTAATAATTAAATTGTAAAAATACAAGATGAAATAGTCTGTAGGGCGGACTGTGTAATGAATAAGTAAAATAGTTTGCATATTTGCATGAAGGAAATATGTACCATTAGTTTTTGGAAATTACACTAGTTTTATAACCACTCTAGAGATAGGAGATAACTTAACGGGTACAGAGTGCTTGTATGAAGAAAAAATGGTTCGAGAGAGAGAGAGATTGACAGAAAGGAGAACAAAGAAAAAACGAACATATGAACTGACAGAGAGAGTAGCAGGAAGATATAAAAATAAAAAAAAATAGAAAGAGGATGAATAAGGTAATGAATCAGCAGAGTTACTGATTAGAATAAAAAGAGAGAAGTTAGAGAATCAAAATGCTAGAGTAGAAAGAAGAGAGAGGACAGAAAGAAATCTAATATGTATAAAAGCCAGTTGTCTTTTGGTAACGCTCTGTTCGTCTGTGTCGCTTAGCAACAAAACTATGAACTCATTTGTTTAACAACAAGTAAAAGCTTGGAATTGTTTATTCTTTCATTGGGGAGGGGTGTTTTTGAGCCAGACTAGTTTCGGAGAATTCCACTATCAGTGACCCTGGACACTACCGCCAATAAAATATCAGACCAAACCAAGCCTTTCTAGTAGTGAGGTATCGAAAATCGAACTGGTTTATTTAAGTGTTTTACACTCACAAAAAAAAGAAACCTATCATTCTATAGGTATGTGAAGAACTTGTAGCATTCCGCCACAATTTAATTATTCGTATTGTTAGCCGACACTGGGCAGCTGTAGTACATAATTGAATAGAGTTGTTTAAACATTTGTTTAACAACAAGTAAAAGCTTGGAATGATATATTCTTCCATTCAATTATGTACTACAGCTGCCCAGTGTCGGCTAACAATACGAATAATTAAATTGTGGCGGAATGCTACAAGTTCTTCAAATACCTATAGAATGATAGGTTTCTTTTTTTTGTGAGTGTAAAACACTTAAATACACCATTTCGATTTTCGATACCTCACTACTAGAAAGGCTTGGTTTGGTCTGATATTTTATTGGCGGGGGTGTCCAGGGTCTCTTCGAGAGGGAATTCT
>NW_013665732.1:939033-952828 GCF_000517525.1 Limulus polyphemus | reverse complement strand
TAAACCTTATTTTCAATAAGCAATCCTGAAAAATATTTGGGGGTGCTTAACTTTTTTCCAGGTGTGTATGTAATAGCCAGTTGTCAATTTTTATGTGTGTAACGCTCACATTATGAGTAATTTTAAAATTAAGTTGCACCATTCTTATTGATTTTTGGAGAGTGTATTTGAAAATTGTATATATTGTCTGAGTGTTTGATTGTTTTTCTTTTATGATGGGGGTGGGTTAGTGAACATAGCTCGCTGAAGGAAGGGCGGAGGCTCCATTTTTTATTTTTATAAAAGCACAATCCGTCATTTTTTGCGAGTTGGGGAAAGCTAGTAGTTACATAGTGATAAGTAGATTTGAAATATCTAGACAAATGAAAATACATAGGCAGCAAAAGAGGGAGAGATGAAATACATAAATAGTTGCAGAATAACTTAGGGTAAGAAGGAAAAGTTAAAGGTGATATATATGTGATAACGGAGCGATTTGAATTAATTGAGTAGAGAGAGAATAGAAACAATTATCGTAACTCAGCTGGAGAGGGAAATAATTGGATGCAAAGTACTTGGGATATAAAGGAAAAGCTAAAACAGGAAATGTAGAAAGTACTTGGGATATAAAGGAAGAGCTAAAACAGGAAATGTAGAAAGATTGGTTTTAGGAAAAAGAAATTGGAAATAAATGGTTACACTTAGAAAAACAACCAGGTAAATAAAGACATTAGGGCAGTGATTCTCAACCAGGGGTAAATTTACCACTTGGGGGTAAAAAATTACATGGCAGGGGGTAAATAATTGATGTACCTGATGATTGAATAATAATTCAATTAAATTTCATTTTGTAAAATGTGTGTGTGTCTGTGAGAGAGAGAGAGAGAGAGAATGCTAAGAATGTGTGTGTGTGTGTGAGAGAGAGAGAGAATGCTAAGAATGTGTGTGTGTGTGTGTGTGCTATTTTTGAGCAAAACCTGAATAATTATTTTTTTTTCTGACATTCTTGTTTTTCTGTCCCTTTATGATGGCTATGAATTTTTTGTATGGAAGTAAGGGGTAAATGGAGAACTACATCAAGCCGAGGGGGTTAATGATGGAGGAAAAGTTGAGAATCCCTGCATTACGGAACGAAATAAATAAAAAGGTGTTGTTAAATGAACCAATAAATTAGTAATAAGAAGGTCAGAAAGAGAATAAAAAAAGAACTGGCACAACGCAGATATTAGAGAAAAAAAGGAGAAATGAATTGTTACAGGCACCATTGAAAGTAACAGGAAACTGATTCTTTATGTGTAAAAACAAACAGAACGAGCGGAATGACTGTAAGTAAACAGAGACAGCTTTGGACAGGAAAGCAGCTTGAGAGAAATAGGAAAACAGTGTCTATAAAAATATCGATTACAAAAAATGTTGTAGGAGAGCCACTGAAGTGTTAAGATTGAGAGGAAACAGAAAACGATAGAGAAATAGAACAATTTGTGGAAAAAATTACTAAATTAAGACAATAAGATATGAATTTTATTCTGTTGTTTTCTATTTCAGGTGATGTTTCAGAAGATAACGTCGAAGACAAGTACGTAGAAAATAAAAACATTAATACAAGTTCATTACTTGTAGGTTTAACAACCTCGCATTTGCACTTTTGATAACAGCTTTCTTTGTGTCTAAAGGCACATAGAAATGTTTTGTTAGGGTTCTCAGAATATGGTGGTAATCTTAAACGAGCCATTATTCCTATATATAAATTTGCTTGTTTTTTTCATATTCATTAGTCTCCCAAATTGTACATTACTTAACAAAATACTTGCCGGAAATGTAATGTATTTTTTTTTGTCTTTTTTTTAATTCATAAGACATGCTCGTGTTTTTATATGAACTGTTTGGATGGATGTGTTAAAGCTGTTTATCTATGCATGGAAATAATCACAATCATACAATTTCTGGAATTATTTTCGTTGACATATTTTATCTAAAAATACTTTATTATTTGGGGTTTTGTTTAAAGTAATATAGTCATAAAGATTGTCCCCCCCCCCAGCAGCACAGCGGTATGTCTGCGGACTTACAACGCTAGAATCCGGGTTTCGATACCCGTGGTGGGCAGAGCACAGATTGTGTAGCTTTGTGCTTAATTACAAATAAAAAAACAACATAAAGATTAAATCTGTGGTATAGACTTTTTGTGACACATTGAAATGTTTCTAGCAGAATAGTGTACTATAGTAATTTATGATCAGTATTTTCTAGTGTTAGCAATATTAATGTTGCCCGGTGGGGCAGCGGTAAGTATTCGGACTTACAACGCTAAGTTCGGTGTCCGATTACCCCCTGTGGACACAACAGATAGCCAAGTGTGGCTTTGCTCTAACCAAACAAACAAATCACATAATTATTGTATTGACATAATGCTGCTTAAAATGTAATGTTAGCTTTTTAATAGACCTATGGTGTTTGTTAACTTTATATTCTGTAAACATTTTCAGTAATTTCTGGAAATTTAGCCTTTCATCATCTACAATATCGACTACTTATAATTCCAATGTATAGAAACTGTTGTTTTCAAATAACAGCAAAGAAATGCTTTAGAATCATTCTGGCTAAGCTGCAGATAAACATGAATTGTTTATACTTAATTATTTTTGATTCAGATTTTTCTTAATGTTTGATATCTGTACGGATGCTTTTAAGATCGTTATATGATCCACGGCTTATAAATATTTACAACACTAATTCAGACTGTTATTTTTATAATATCTAAGATATTAATGAATGCATGTCACAGGCAATGATATATCATTAATTTGATAATAAATCGAATCACCAATAGAACATGGCAAATTTTAATTAAGTTCATTGGTGTTAGCAGTTTTTATGTAGAATAAAAATATTAACAATCATATTCAATTCTTGGAAGATCATTTTAGAAGTCACTAATATAAAAGGATTATGTCACACTATTTCTTTAACTCAGATAGTATTAGGCTTAACTTAACAGAAACTTAATGACATGATTGCAAAATTGTTGATAAAATGTGTTTGCACACTAATACCCTCAGTGTCTTAGCACTAAAGTTCGAGTTTTGATGTCCGTGGTGGGCATAGCATTTTGTAGCTTTGCGCTCAACAAGAAACATACATAACTAATACTTGGAATATAAATTATTGTGGTGTTTGGTTGTGTTCACAAAAGAAACAATGTAGATTAAGTTTGTTCACTATTATGTTTATTATATTTTTTCTTGACGAGCTTGATATATCTTGACAGACAACATACAAGGCTTGAATAAAAATGAGTCAAAAGTTAGTTTGTAGTCCACTTATGTACTACAAAATACCATCTTCGGCTTTCTAAATAAACAAAAATGTAGGAGACTTAAAATTAGTAGTATGGCATCTTGTTTTATCAACCACTGTAATTATTGAATGCAAGATATAAAGATTAAATAACACAGAAACACGACGTAAGCGAATGCAAGTCGAAATTTATTTATTGAAATTTTATTCATTGTTTTTTAATGTAATGTGTGATCGACATATTATTCAGATACAGCACAATGTCCGAAGAAATGACCACAAACAAGAACGTGGATTCCAGTGATCCAGATCTTATCCCTTTGCGTGACTTTACAATGAGTAGGTTAAAGTTTTATTTCGATCAACACAGTTGTTTTTATGATACACAAAATATACTATACGTAGCGGTAAACGGACTTGTTCAAGTGAACATGGAATTTTACTGAAGAGCCTGATAAATGATAGATTGAAATTGCTTGTTAGAAAGAAAGAAAAGTGTACGAAATTACTAGAGTAAAAGGGTAGTCGAGAGAAATAACATATGTCAGTCAGGAAAATGATTGATAGGAGGTACGAAAGAAAGAAAGTTTAATGATGGAATTTAAGAAAATGCACTAGAAAGACATCATAACACAATGTAATATGTACTCGGTAAAATATTAGGAGATTTCTATTTACTGTCGTTATAGTTAATACATAAGATATGTGAATGAAATATCAAGCTTGAGGGGAAGAAAGCTCAGAAAGTATTTTTTTAGAACATATACATTGTTTAAAATGCCGTCACTGCAAATGTGATGGTAGAAAGAATGACAGATCAGAATATCTAAATTAATATCTCCATAATAATTCTAGTTCTTGATCTTATATGACTCTTTTAAATAGTCTGAGTAACTAATTTCTAGCTCTTAATTGCCTTGATTATCATCCAGTTACTAATTAAGTGAGTCATCAAAGAGTTTTAACGTATGGATCAAACAAAATCAAAATAAAGTTTTGATCATGTATATTATTGAGCTGTTTGTTAATCTATTTTGTATTTCCTCTTTTAGATTTGGAAAGAACCGATTTTACCAAGAAGAAAACACGATTTGTTGGCAAATATTCTTTTAATAATGGTATTATGCACTTTCATATGTGAATACAAATGCCCTTTTAATAATGGTATTATGCACTTTTCATCTGTGAATACAAATGCCCTTTTAATAATGGTATTATGTAATTTTTACCTGTGAATTCATATGGCCTTTTAATAATGGCATTATGGAATTTTCATCTGAGAATACAAATTCCCTTTTAATAGCGGTATTATGTAGTTTTCATCCGTGATACAAGTTATTGATTTTTTTTATTCTATGAATCAAATATAGCAAGCTCTTAAGATTGTTCGTGTTTATTAAAAGAACCTTACATTCTAGAGCGAGATATGTTAATAATCTCTCAGTTGGAGCCAAATAAACTCATAGCTCATAGAATGTGTAAAGTTAGAAAATATTCAAAAACGTAATATATATATATATATATATTAAAAACAAGTTACGTTGTCCAGACAGATCGATAGAAAAATTGTATTTTATATTTCGTCTTAAAGTTTTGATAATAATAATAATAATATTAAAAACACGCCGGCTTCCCAGCTATTTCATCGCTGACATGCTTAGGCAATACAATATAACTTTCAAAAAAAGCAGTACCACTTTTATTGAGTTGATTTCATACAAGTTTTTCTCTATATTTTCTACTTCGTTATACCTTGTGCTTTTCATAAAAATAAAAGTTTTCTTGCAGACAACAGAACATTATATCACGAAAAACGAAGAAAACACGATGAATACAGAGACACCATCTCTCCTGAAAGATTGCCACTGAAGAGCAGCAGATCTTTTAACGAGGTAAACTAATTTTAGTAGTCAATCTCGCAAAAATATATTTCTCTACTAGCAAAAGTTTTGACTCTGTTTTGGAAATCAGCAATAATGTAGAGTTTAAACAGATGTTATCACATTAAATATAAAACTGTTTGTTTGTTTTGTAATTAAGCACAAAGCTACACAATGAGCTATCTGTGCTCTGCCCACCACGGGTATCGAAACCCAGGTTCTAGCGTTGCAAGTCCACAAACATACCGCTGTGCCACTGGGGGGGGGGGGTGCAACTATAAAACCAGATTATTAAACGGAGTATATACCAACGGGAATAATTAAAGGGTCAACTTTTACAATCAGATATATCTTAATCCAAGTGAACAAGAAAGTTGAAATTCAACTGTATTTTATGATGATCATTTGTCCATTGCATTTCCCCTTTTAGATTATGAAAGAATGGATGTTACCAAGAAGAAAACACGATTTGTTGGCAAATGCCCTTTTAATAATGTTATTATGCACTTTTCATCTGAGAATACAAATGCCCTTTACTAGAATAGATATCTCTAGTTACATCCCCTGGAATATGAGTTCTCTCAAATTCGAAATATTCCGGTTTAGAACCTGACTGAATCAACATCTCCAAAAAGATCACATTTGGAAGAAATACATACTACTCAGTGACAAATGTTGGAAACGATGTTTTCACCCTCAGGGAATGCTTCTTGTCATTCTACTGATGTCACGAGGGATAATATCCCATCTTTTAGCCATTTCTCTGATGTCGCGTTGCTAGTTAAGACGTTGGCGTATATCGTGTCGAAATAAGTTCCAGTAGTATTCAATTGATTTAGATCAGGATTTCTTGATAGCATGTTAAGATCATGACAGTATAATAGCAGACATTATCTCGCATCATGATAAGGTCACAGAACGCTTTTACCTGTAGAAGGTCGTATAATTGGGTCTAATAACACATGAATACATCATTGAACAGTAAATCCGTCCCTTGGGAGGGTAGTAAGATTCGTGTGTCTCTTCATGCTGATAACTTCCAGCATCATAACTGAATTTCCCCTAAAAGCTCAGACTCAACAGTGCTGCAACGAGCATATCATTGATCTCAGGCTGTGATATGCTATTAAGTGTTAATACACAAAAAATCACTGTTTAGTTTTGGAGTTAAAAAGTATTTATAAGATCGACAGAATAGAAATAAAACAAGATTTGCTTGCTTCTTATGGTTTTCTACCCCATGTGTACCAGTGGCATCCCACAGTTCCTATAGTCTCCCTTAACACTACCCCTCCATAAAATGTTTTGACTTACGATGCTTGAAAAATGCTCATATTTGTCAGTGAGTCTCTACCCTTTTACTGTACACTACACGTTACTACATTTCAGTTAGTTTAATATTTGACAACATAGGAAATAAAACTAAAAGAAGAGTAAAAGTTCTGATTCTGTGTTTTAGCAGCTGGTCACCAAAGCCATTCGTTTTTCTGTTAAATTATATTACTTTGATAATTATAAAACCGGAAGTAGTTTTCACGCTATTACGTGTTCACTTTTTCAAGGACAGTGGCGGATTCTCGGATGAAGAACTACTATTTGAACCAGTAACCAGGTCTCCAACTGATAGTTCTCAACATAAACGTCAGCAGCTGAGGTCCTTGCAGTCTAAGCAATGGAGTGATGATGAAGACAGAAAGCAGATTGATCCTTCTGGTGCTCAGATTCATCGGAACACCAAAAACGTTGCTAAGTACCAGAGTGACAGGAAAAGATTATACAGAGAAGAGGGCCTCACTAATAAAACGTTACCAATCCTCCACAAGATGGACGCACCTCGAAAACAGCAAAGAAATTCCCGAAGGAATCCTAAAACAAAGAAAAGTTCTTCAGGAATTTTACAATAAAAGTTCGTTTACAATGTAAGTTGGTTTTCTATTAACTGAACAAGATGTTTAGATATCACAAATACCTAGTAGGTGTTGATCTAAAACAGTTACTTCTATCCAGAATTATCGGAGTTGAATATTACCTGCATTTCGGGACACAGATGCCTAAAACTGTTTCTTTGCTCTTGAAAAGAATGTTTGATGTCAGCGTTAGAAACAGTTTTAAAAGGAAACTTTACTAACTACAACAATTCTGTTTTGTGATGTTGTTCGGTTTTATTAAATTAAATGGAACTATAATTTGTAAATAACCGCAATGTGGCTAAACGACCAGATCAGACATCCCTAGAGTTCAAGTATAGCCGTTCCTAATTCTGAACTACCGATCAGAAAGTAGCACAAGTATCTGCCTTTTATATAATTTACTTTCTAGCAATGTATTTAATTTTTATTTCAATAAAATCCAAAAGATATAAATTAGATATGGTTAATTCATTAAAACCTGTATAATTAATGTATTAAAAAGGTAAAATGTAATACGTGTCTTTAGTATAGATAAATACTCTACTTATTACAAAAATGTTCGCGTCCGTTTTCACAGAAACGTTCTCCTCAATTCGGGGCTGTGGGTGCGTTATAAGAGTGACGAGCAAATCCCATTATTTGGTCAGAGTAGCCCAAGAGTTGGCGGTGGGTACTGTTGGGAACGGCATGTGTAGCTTTAGGCGAAAACTCTAAACAAATAAACGATTTCGGAAAGGTTAGATAAATATGTCTTACACGGAATGGCTAAATGTCTTCTAAGTTCCTTCGAGTTATGAAACATCTGTTGTAATAAATTTGCTTAACGTATAGCACCGAAACGCCAGGTGGTTATGGCACTCGACTCGCAATCTGAGGGTCGCGGGTTCGAATCTCTCTCACACCAAACATGCTCGCCCTTTCAGCCGTGGGGGCGTTTTAATGTGACGGTCAATCCCACTATTCGTTGGTAAAAGAGTAGCCCAAGAGTTGGCGGTGGGTGGTGATGACTAGCTGCCTTCCCTCTAGTCTTTCACTGCTCAGTTAGGAACGGCTAGCGCAAATAGCCCTCGTGTAGCTTTGCGCGAAATTCAAAAACAAACAAGCACCGAAACTGGCGAAGCGCGATCATACAGCAAATGTGATGAAACATCACAATATGACTGGAAATATGTTTAAACAGACATATCAACCAAACTTTATTGTAAGCCGGAGGCTTGAAATTCAGGACTGATGAGACAGACTAGGTAACCCATCGTATTTAATAAGTTAAAAATAAAATATCTTAATTATTTTGTGGTTTATTACAGTGCTTTATCTTATCTTTTTATTATTTCTTAGAGTTACAAAAACTATCATTTTCGTTTCTTTCATACTCGTTTGAAGACATAAATTCAGTTAAAGCATCAGTAAAACAATTACACGTACAATGATATACTTTAGTGTATTTTAATGGATAGCTATAAACGCTAAGTTTCGCTAAAGACTTTGAATAAATTGTTCAAAAATATTTTTAGCGTACAAATGTACAAATATTATGAGTGATTTTTCTCAAAAGGCGATTATAAACTTAAATATGAGAAAAAGTTCTAATAATGTTATATCCGAGAAAAGATTAACTTGAGTTGTTGAATAATTCTTCCATGGAATGAATTTCTAGTTGGTAATTTATTGAAATTTTTGTACTTCGAAATTATCTGGTTACTAAGCCTATTTAATTAAACCACTTTGATACTTTGATGTGTTCCGTATTACCTGTTCTCGCAGAGATATGAATCGGAAACTTTGTTCAAAACGAAAAATTCAAGTCTCGGAAATATTTTGTTCAACAAGATATTATATCAATATACGAAAATTTTTCCTTTTTTGCGATTCTTCTTCTTTTATGGAACTTAACAGAAGTCTTCTCTTGACTTTAGCATTACAAAGAATACATTTGTATAAATCAAATAAAAATGAGTTTGACATTTTAAAACTAGCTGTCTGATTATGTAGCATCTATTTGGGAAAATACATTAACTTTCATGCTGTTTGCCAATTTGCTAAACGTTTGTGATAGATTATTTATAAGCCTTGCCTTTAGCTTTTAACCTGCAACCTACTGTTAATTCTTTTTGTTATTGACTCCAAGGCTTTGCCATTTTGCGGGATGAAACAGTAAACCTGTATTTTCTCTTTTGTTTGACTTTAGATGAATTCTTGTCCCCATGGCAACTATAGGATGTCGACTCCGGTGTGAAGACAGCTTGTAATGTATCGAATACTGAATTACTTGAGATTTGTTGTAAAAAATGAAGAAACGCCAACATAACAAGAATACTTTAAAGTGGATGTAAATGCTTATGTTCATTTACAAGATATATATATATATATATAAAATATATAGATACTTACGTTGGAAATGTTCTTCAAAAGATTTGTTGTAGGTATAGTTGAAGCGTGAACTGTGATACCTCAAGCAAATAAAAAGAAAAGAAAACTCGATCATCAAAAACGACAATATTCTTGGTGAAAGTAAACTTGTTTTCAGCATGATCTTATCCATCAATAGGTTTGAACATCTTTGTCTGATAAATTTGATGGTTGTTTTGAAACAAATATCGGCTGTTCACGATGTAGTGTCGAGCGATTAATCGAAATTTTCATTAGATTTCGATTATTAAAAGAAACATCAAAATTGAACTTAAACGATTACTTTTATCTACATTTTGATTTTCGCCCTTTCAGCCGTGGGGATGTTATAATGTGGCGGTCAGTCCCACTATTCGTTGGTAAAAGAGTAGCCCAAGAGTTGGCGGTGGGTCGTGATGACTAGCTACCTTTCCTCTAGTCTTTCACTGCTGAATTACGGACGGCTAGCGCAGATAGCCCTCGTGTAGTTTTGCGCGAAATTCAAAACAAATAAACATTTTGATTTGATTAGTACACAAAAACGGAGTGCTGTTTATGTGTTCACTCACAAAGAAGCACTCAAATCCACTGCTCTCGTCATTATATTATCCCGCATATACAGGGGTTACAGAAAAAAACAATTAAACAAACATATTCATTCTCCTCAGTGTTGAACTGTGCACTAACAATACAGTGTGTTCAATAAATACATTAGGTTTGTTAACTTTCTTATGATACTCTTTCTTCGGTTATCTCTATTCCAGGCCATATCAGCGGGTCGGGTTAATTGATTATGTTTGATAAGAACTATGAGTACTTGCACATCAGGCCACTCTGGAATATGTACTTCTGGGGAACCAATGCAGGCACAAAGACATGTTCTCCAGTTTCAGGTCCCAAAATAATGTTGTTTGTTAGAAACAACGTGACAGTACTTCAGCATCCCCCCCCTTAATAAAAAACTTCTTAGTCAGTAATAGAAGGTAAGTGATAGCTTAAATATATAATATACAGACACACAAACTCTTTCACATTTAAAAAGCTAATTCGAAAATGTCAACAAGGCAGAGTAGCAAATTGCATTTATTTATCAATAAAAAATATAGGTTTTAAGACTACAATTCTTTATTGAACGACGTCTCGTATTAGTTACTTAGTTAATGGACATCAAGTCATCTATTCTTTTATTGTTATTTCTGTGCCTTTTTCCACATATGTTTCGAAAACTGATCTAGTTAACATAATCAATAATCGTAATCAGGGTTATTTATAAATATCGAATCGAATTGTAGAAGTGATACTTGCTTAGCACCATCATAAAAACGTTCTTGCATTATCCTTTATTGAAGTTATCCATAGAATGTTTATAATTATTCAAAGATACAATTGTGGAGCCAAAAACATGGATAAAAAAGCAAGTTAATTTCAAGACGATTTTAATACTTTTTATTTATAGAAATGTTCGAACATTACAATTCAGTGCTGCTAGTTAAGGACACTTAGTTCAATATTCACAGTTGATAGGTTTTTTAGAGTTATATATATATATTACAAAATATTTATGAATGTGTCTTATTATATATCCATAAATAATATCAAGCAATGAATTTCACACTTGTACATTACAAAACAAAATCACAAATTATATGTTTCAAAGCCCAAAATGCATTATTTAATGTTAACTTCTGATCAGAGCAAGCCATCTACTTAAAGCCAATCACAAAAATCAACCTGGTAATGAGCATAACCAATTAAATATACTTTTTTTACATTCTTACGCATAAAGATTAAAATACATTGCTTCTTCAGTTGGGTACTTCCAATGTTAACAATATTTTCGGCCATAAACCCAATAATATCTCACGAGGTTGGGCCATCTTAGGAGATTTAGTTTAGTCCTAAATATATGCATTAAGCTAACAATGCAAAACAATCTCTATAGTAAAAGTATCATAATAAAAATTAGAATTAAAAAGAATGAAATTAAATATTTTAAGTGATACTTTTAATGAAAGTAATAATAATAAAGAAATAACAAAGTAAATTTTACTTACGGGACACACACAAACACTAGGTGTTGACTTCAAATTCTGTCATAGAATTATAATAGATGTCAAATATATTAATGTCAGTTTTTGTTATAGTGATTTATATCTAAAAAGCTTACAGACTGTTAAAGAAGCTTTTCACTGGTTCTTAGACATTATTGGATTTTCCCATATTTGATTTCTAAATAGTTCATAATTACATCGAAACCATGTAGCTTTTTAAGGCAGATATTGTCAATCTTATAGAAAATAGAATTAGATATAAGTCGAGTACATTGTATCAAAATGAATTTGGAGCATCAGCACATTGCTGTAGTCCATGTCGTTATATCCGATCATGCTTTACCTGATGACCGTTTATATTTACAATAGTCCCACAGAGCAGTTTCCAATAGAAAAACATGTTCGTTGCATGTTTTGCACAATCCATCTAGTATGTGAGGACGACAGTTTTTCAGCGCCCGTTTCAGCAGTCCAATGTCACAGAGTGTATGAATATTTTGCGTCGGAAAGGACTGTTATATTTCTGGTGGCATCATACTGCCTACGATACGTCTAACAATGCCAAAATGTAATTCTGATACATGTCGTTCCAACACGAATTTATATTGGCTGTATTTGTCACATGGCCTGTTTATTCGAATTTTAGAATGACGTACTCAAATTATCAGTCCAGATATCTTATAACTAAAAACAATAAAGTATGAATCAATGATCTTATTAGTTCTAAATTTTTAGATTAAACAACCAGATGAAACTTAGTTATATCGAACTCATTATCTTTTATTGATTTCTTGCGCTACGTGTAAAATTACTAACCAATTTCTCATCTCCTTCAGTAAGAAGAAAATACGTGAAACAGGCATATTGTTTTGGCTATATTCTTTTTTCTTTTACTTCTTGCTTACTCTTCGTTGTAATAGTAATAAAAATATATCGGATTGTACCTTTTATTTACTATTACACTTTATTATTTTGTATAGACATAAGACTTGCGGACTTGCAACGCTATAACCCGGGTTTCGATACCCGTGGTGGGCAGAGCACAGATAGCCCATTGTGTAACTTTGTGCTTAATTAAAAACAAACAATGAAAAAAAGTAACTTCAGTCTTTAAGGAACTTGCTCTCACAATTATTTAATTTCTGTTCGAATATTGCTTTCATTTTTCAAAACTCAATATAATAAATCAAAATCAATAATCACTGTTTTAGTAAATGGTATCTTCATAAACTCGAGGAAATGTTTACCAAGAATTATCTTTTGTTGAACCGTGATTTCATACTGATATGCTTTTGTTTTTTGGTCTACAATTTGACTATTGTATTTATAAGACTAATTTGGAGTGAAAAACATATTTACTTTAACTTATCCACTTTTATTTTCTGCATGAGTTTGAGATTAGTTACAACTACTACTAATAAATCAAGCTGGATTAAAACACAACTATATCTTTGTAGTCTAACTCTGATCTACATGCTCTAACATCTTGCTTAAGAGAACAACACACCTAATCGAGAAAAATACATCTGTGAAACAGGATACCTCTAGCGCTAGGGATACACCACGCATCTATCAAAATGGTATTGCATTTTTTACGAGATGTAAATACCCGTAGAAAGGGGCTAGGCTTAGATGCTCATAATTAACTAAACACTAGGTTTTAATTCTGATCAAACATGGATGTGTAACTTTTACTGTAACTCTGCTAACTGTTTTAACTGGACAATTAAAAGATATAAAGGAATATAAAAATTCCAACATAGTAGCACCTACCCAGCCATTCTTACCGGATAACATATTTATTAGCTTTTACCGTTTATAGAAACAAGATTAAACAAGAAAGGTCGTTTAGAAAACCATTCGCTTCAAGTATGCTCAAAGGGGTAACTTTTCAGTATTAATTATATGGACAGTGTTGAAAGATATGAATCGGGAATATTAAAAACAAATGTAGTAGCTTATCAATATTAATTAATTAATGGTACAATGTTAAAAGATATAAATCGCGAATATAGAAAATAAATGTAGTAACTTTTCAATATTTATTAATTAATGGTACAATGTTGAAAGATATGAATCGCGAATATAAAAAATAAATGTAGTAACTTTTCAATATTTATTAATTAATGGTACAATGTTGAAAGATATGAATCGCGAATATAAAAAATAAATGTAGTAACTTTTCAATATTTATTAATTAATGGTACAATGTTGAAAGATATGAATCGCGAATATAAAAAATAAATGTAGTAACTTTTCAATATTTATTAATTAATGGTACAATGTTGAA
>NW_013665732.1:923718-938151 GCF_000517525.1 Limulus polyphemus | reverse complement strand
CTTAACCTGAATTAATTAAATGGTACAATGTTGAAAGATATGAATCGCGAATATAAAAAATAAATGTAGTAACTTTTCAATATTTATTAATTAAATGGTACAATTTTGAAAGATATAAAAATAACATTAGTAGTTTTTCAATATTAATTAATTAAATGGTACAATGTTGAAATATATGAGTAAGGAATATAAAAACAAAAGTAGTAGCTTTTCAATATTAATTACGTGGTACAATGTTGAAAGATATGAACAGGGAATATAAAAAATAAATGTAGTAACTTTTCAATATTTATTAATTAAATGGTACAATTTGGAAAGAGATCAATAGGGAATATAAAAAATAAATGTAGTAGCATTTCAATATTAATTAATTAAATGGTACAACGTTTAAAGATATGAATCGGGAAGATAAAAAACAAATGTTGTAATTTTTCAATATCAATTAATTAAAGGGTTGATTATTCTTCTTCGGGAGAATAACGGGTTATGTTTAATATTGAACATCTGAGTTTATGTGACATGGACACCGGAGCCTATATATTTCATCACACTCATTAAACATAACCCTTTATTCTTCTGAAGAAGAACAGTCAACTATTTGAAAGCGCTCGAGTTTTGGGCGTCGTTTTGAAAATATTACAACTTTTGTAGGTGATCCTATGTGCTAACTACTTAACCTGAATTAATTAAATGGTACAATGTTGAAAGATATGAATCGCAAATATAAAAAAAAATAAATGTAGTAACTTTTCAATATCTATTAATCAAATGGTACAATTTTGAAAGATATCAATAGGGAATAATAAAAACTAAATGTAGTAACTTTTCAATATTAATTAATTAAATGGTATACTGTTGAAATATATGAATAAAGAATATAAAAAATAAAAGTAGTAACTTTTCGATATTAATTACGTGATGCAATGTTGAAAGATATGAATAGGGAATATGAAAAATATATGTCGTAACTTTTCAATATTAATTTTTGTTTGTTTGTTTGAAGATAAGCACAAAGCTGCACAATGGGCTATGTCTTCTCTTCCCACATATAGCGTTGAAAGATATTGATCGGGAATAGAAAAATAATAGAGAATTTCCTGAGTGTGGGATGTAATGTTTCGCCTATCTTACATAGATAGAAGTCTCAAGTTTGATTCTATTTACAGGCAGGAGATTTACCACCAATGTAGATACGCATCTGACGAAATAGGTCGCAACTCCTATTACATAACAATTATGAGTGCAGCTAGATTTAATTGGTCTATTCCTTAGTCTATTGGATTCACGTCGAGGGTTTGGTCTAACCGAGACAAATTCTTGATGTAAATTTCGTTTCACTGATAATTCACTGCGAGTGGAATGATATTGCGAAAGACAATGATATTCTAGCAAAAGACCTATCATTCTTCTCACAGAATTCTATTATTGCAAACAGTACATAATTGTCCATAATGTTACAATATAACAAAGCATTCTTTGTTTGGTAACTCATTACCAGGTCAAGTCCAATTGAAACAGCTCCACGCTATTACACTGTTCCAACATTTCTACTTAGTAGGTATGGCACAATTACATTCAAAACATTCTTCGTTTGGTAACTCATTACCAGGTCAAGTCCAATTGAAACAGCTCCACACTATTACACTGTTCCAACATTTCTACTTAGTAGGTATGGCACAATTACATTCAAAACATTCTTCGTTTGGTAACTCATTACCAGGTCAAGTCCAATTGAAACAGCTCCACGCTATTACACTGTTCCAGCATTTCTACTTAGCAGGTATGGCACAATTATATTCAAAACGTTCTTCAGCTTTCTGTTAAATATAAATAATTTATTCAGAATCATACAATGAGTTGTAGTATTTATCATCCCAAATAATGGTTTCCATTGTTCTTCGAACCCGATTTCGGCGCTCAGGTTCATAAGAGCCAGCATTTTGTATTTGTGACTTAGATGAGCGTCTTACGAATTCTAAAACCAAGATATTTCTGCACATAATGCATAGGTCAGCCCACATTCTGAAATTCCTGTATTATGAAGTAAAAAATTAATACCAAATGTACAGTTTCGTTTCGAAATAAATCTAGTAATACATATATATATAATATAATATTATTTCATAGTTTTTATTTTATGAAAAAAGGTAATTTTTCAAGCAAGTGAAAACAGAAAAATATATATATGTCAGTAGCCAGTTATATAGAATGATATTGAACAAATTCTAAACCTAATACAAAATTAACGCGATATTTTCATTATGAAATTCTATCAAAGCAAGTGAACAACAAAGGTAGAAGCGTAAATAACTAGACAGAGTTAAATTTATTAATGTTTTAATTTTCATTTTATGATATTTAAATGTATATTATTTTATGAAGCACATGAAGTCATTACTTTATGGATTAAGCCGTCGTACTTGCGTTGTATGCTAGTATCACACTAAATAAATGTAAGATTATACTATCCTAAGCTTTAAAATTTAGCATTTGTGTCAAAAAGCGTGTAAATTGATCGTTTTTTTTAGATCGCATTATCTCTTTCTTTCATCAGACTATAGATAAGCATGCTTTCATTTGATTTCTTCTTTTATTTTATGTTTCTGTGATTTGCTGTCATTTTTCATTCTGAGTCGCTTAATAAGCGAAATTTTTTCCATCTGATATTTTTCTGCTATTATTCTTAAGTTTCGTTATTAAGCTTTGTTAAAAGGAAAGGAACGTATATTGTGTTCACGGTTGTCCAACTTTTTAGTCTCCATTCAAATTAGGTATAAAGAAGAAAAAAAAACTCCATGAAAATATTAGGATAATATTTCACATTCAAAATTATATCATTCCATAATTACAAAAAATATCATTTTTTTAAGGGCTGAATAAGTTTTAATAGAAATAAATATTTATATGAAACAGATTTTGCTAGAAACTTTTTCCTTTACATATTTATAGTATTGGCGAGCCATTTGCCACACGGATCAAAATAATGAATTTAAAATCTTACATTTGTGATGTTTCTTGTGCTTCATTACGATCATGTATGTTGGTTTCAAAATCTCGTTAATGTTGAATAATTAATAATATAGAACCCTTATAATAAAGGATTAAATACACTAGTCGACAAAATCGAACTGTTTTCTATCACCACTTTTCTAGGCCGGTTTTGTGTGCTGATTCCAAATCTGTTTTTGGTTTTCTTCTAGCACATCCAGTTATTGAAATATGACTATTGTTAATTTCAGCACAATTTGGATAATAATCCCACATTAGGCTAGTTAACGTTACAACTTTATTCATTTTTCAGTATAATTCCCATAAACGTTATACACACCATACACTTGGTTAAATCTATACAGTACACACTTTTTCCATTTAGTAAGTTTCTGAGACGAGAAGTGAGGAACAATTAGCTCAGTGAGTAGGTTTTTTAACCGACGACAGAGAAAGTTTACAAAAACTGTCGCTCCCCAGTGGCTAAGCAGCAAGTCCGAAGGCTTATAACGCTAAAATCCGGGTTTTGATAGCCGTAGTGGGCACAGCACACATAGCCCATTGTATATATATTTGCGCTTAGCTACAAACAGAAAACAAAACTGTCATACAGATGTAAAATTAAAATATTACTCCGTCTGTCCTTCTTGACTTTTCTTAGAAGTGGCAAATACAAAAACGATAAGGTAACGCAATCTTTTCTCAAGTAACAGACATTTTGTGTAACATTTTTGGAAGACAAATCATTATATCATGTGAAAACATTTGATACTGGACTGCTGCTTTTAGTTCAAAGTCGACTTCAACACTTGTAGGACTAGAAGTTGTGAACTTTATTTTTTTACTTACAGCACTTATCATCTGTTTGTGTTGAAATCAAAGAATTACAAACCCTGAGTTTGAAACTCTTGTTTCATAGGAAAAAAAAACACAAACCTAAAATTAAAACTCACTTTATCTTCATCAACCTAGAAAACTCCTTTTTTTACAACTAAATCACTTTTTCAGAATAAAAAATGTAAGCGACTATCAACACTCCACCTAAAGACGTGGAAGTAATGAACAGAAGGTTCCATACGTAAGAAGTCAAATAATGAGAGGTGTGAAAACAAAGAACTGCTTACGGCAAGAGGTCGTCTGTGCAATGATTTGAAAACTTGTGTCATCGACAAGTTTTATATTCCATTAAGTCAGAGGTATTTCACACCACTTTTAAGTTGAATTGTTCAGTGTATTGAGCCAGCGATTTCATATATTCATCTTTTGATGAAAAATACGTATATTCACAGATAGCCCTGATCTCAGACAGTACTGTACACAAGAAACACGTCAAATTAAATGGCCAAAGGTAATAATGCATAAGCAAAGGTTGTTTTTACAGTTTTGATATCGCACTCAACATGCTTCTTCAAAAATCCTTTTTATTCACATTACAAATTATTCATTTCTTGCTATATTCCTACAGTTGTGACGAATTTCAATTGAATTTTAGTAAATATTTGATTTTATATCAAGCTTACAATTACTAATATTTTAACAGACATTTTTGTAATAAATATCAATATTTTGTTTACTCACTGTTTCAGTAAAAGATATATTTATATATATAAGCATTATTTTAACTTGATATTTGGGTACAACTTGCTATTACCAAAAAAGAAATATACTGATAACCTTAAAAAGATATATATATATATATATATATATATATAAGCATTATTTTAACCTTATATTTGGGTACAACATGCTATTAAAAAGTAAGAAATATACTGATAACCTAAAACAAAGCTAAAATAGTTCGTACATTGTGGTCAAAGTGATTTTTTTTTGTTATTTTCAAATTTTTTTCTCCTACTAATTCAAAACGATGTTTTGATAATTGGTTGTTTCAGTATATAATAGAAAATATATATTATACCTTGTAAAGCTCTACTTTCCCAGAAGAGAAATCTCATTTTTTTACTAATTATTGTTTTTAATTCTTAATACAACATGTTTAATACTTCTTCTTGAAATGCTTTAGAGATCCTGGATGACATCGTATTAAATAAAACTATTAATTTAGAGTTGTTCTACAAGATACCCGAACATTGTACTGATCTTTTAAACCGGATGAAACGACATTACTTTAAGTTTAAAACTATTTTATTGGCTTGTTATGTAGAGTTTCTGTGTAGTTATAATATGAATAGTTGTAATGTTTCTCTTCCATCTAATTTCTCTGGAGTATTTGTTTACTAAAACCATAAATGTTTCCTATATTAGATTTAATATGATGTAATGGTCTTCTATTTCGATCAACATCAAAGAGCGGTTCTTCTGCATTCTCTCTTCTCCGCCGTTGTCTCGATTATTATGTAATTAACCATCAAACTAATAACACAATTTTTACTAACTTTATTATATATGCTTCACACACATCTGCAAACTACTATTGAACTGCTAACAATATTTGCTGCTAATATTACAGTTTGAGACGCAGTTGTTTGTTGAATTTTGAGTAAAGGTACTCGAGGGTTCTATGCACCAGCCATCTCTAATTTTAATGTGAGGAATGGAAGTCAGCTAGTTAACACCATCCACTGCCAATTTGCAGACTATTCTAACAAATGGTGGGATCTGACTATTACTCTTATAACGCACCATGGCCACAGTTTTTGTTTGGCGGTATCGTAGCGCAAACCACGGAACGTCGGATCCACAGTCCGACACGTTAGTCACTAGGCCTTCTTTGGTCCTAGTTTGGATCATGTTCAATAATGCATTCAGAACTTCCAGGAACAAATATACGACTTTTGATATGAATTGGTTATATATTATTTCACATATATCCAGTTCTTTCCAGAACTAGGAGATGGTCAGCGGTAAGTTTACGAACTTACATTGCTAAAATCCGGGGCTCTACTCCTCACGGCTGACAAAGCGCGGATAGCTCATTGTGTAGCTCTGCACTAAAAGCAAATCACCGTATAATTTTACACCATATTTTTCCAAAATAAAGTATGTTTTCACAATCAGTATTAGTTTTATTTTGTAATGATAATACCGCAATAAGTTTAGGTTGCCTAAATGATTTTACTTGCTCCAGGAAATTTTCTAGAAGCGTAGATATTCAAAGTGAGAAGAACAGTTGATAAAAGACAAATAAAAAGTCAACTAACAGGAAGCAGTGTGTAATTAATTTATTTCGAAGTGTCTGGGTTAAGCCCTTGTTTAGGATCCTTTATTATGATATATTTAAATTTCCTGAACTTAATTTTATATGCGCATTCAACACGATGATAAGAACAAAAGCACACAGATGCCCCTTAGTGGCACAGCGGTATGTCTGCGGACTTAAAACACTAGAAACCGGGTTTCGATACCCGTGGTGGACAGCGTTGTGCATAATTAAAAATAAACAAGCACACAGATATCGAGAGCCAAATAAAATAACATTCTATGTAATGATTGATTACATACAGAATTGCTGGAAGAGAGAAGTGAAACGAAAGACAAAATACAGCTGTAGTAAAATATAAATTTGAAGAAAACTGAAATAAAAAAATTCATTCAGACCATTGGAGGGGGAGGGGTGGATAAAGGGCTAAGGTTAAAAACCAAACGTTGCTCCTATTTTACTTAAGTACTGTTCTTTCAAAGTAAATCACAAGGCTGCAAGGCGCAGAATTGAAAGGCCATGCACCTTGTAGTTCAAATGTGCCGAAATAAATTTGTCACTTGGTTACCTGGCAACGATGTTCATTAAGCTGCTCTTTAACTTTGCGTCTAGCCTCTTTAATTTATATAATTTGGAACAAAGGGTACAGGTTACACGACAATGTGTCTAGCCTCTTTAATGTATATAACTTGGAACAAAGGGTACAGCTTACGCAACTTACAAACAGCTCTCAGAGAAAAGTAACAGATCGATTGATGGATTTTGGTTCAAATAACCTTCAGAGTATATTAATTGAAACATTTTAAGCCAGAAATATCGAAACAACTTAATCAACTTGCCATTTGTTGTTTGGGTGTTTATTTACATTTTATAAAATAAGTTGCATTACTTCAATATTTTTTTCTGCAGTCAAACACGACTTTCAATACAAAGGCTTAGGTAATTCATTAATATTTTAAATTCTTTTGAAAGTATTAAACATGACTTATTATATTGTTACCTTTATAAGCAATAAACAGATCTCCCAAAATAGATAAATTTTCATTATAAAGTTAAACAAAATGTAAATTACACCGTGAAATATCGTCTGATTTATGTGACATTAGAATTTTCAACGTTTAGTTAAGTAATAAGAGTTCATTTGACGAAAAACCATTTTTCCAAGTTTTTAACTAAGGTCAGTCAGAGTGATCATAAGGAAGAATTGAAAGTGTTCTAATATAGGGGAGTGTGCGATCTAAGGACTGATCTCGTGTTTTATTAAAACATGAATAGTCCAATATTCCGCCTTAATACTGCTGAAATATTAACATTTCTCAATAAAGGCGGTACAATTACTAGGAAAAGTCTTATTTTGCAAATAAATTACACACAGTTCATTTAGCTAGGATCATCAGTAAATATATAGCTATAGAAAATAGTATGTGACTCATCTGTACTAGTATGAAAGAAAAGATTCAATTACAATAAGCTTTTCGTCATCATTATGCGTCTAATAATTTATAAAAACGTAGTTTTTAAAAATTAATATTAAAATTATTCAAATAACGTTAAGCATCTTTTGACCATCCTTATGTTGAAGAGTAAAATTAATGCATCTCATACAATGCAAGAAGAATTTTAGTTTTCGTCGTTAGATTTCAGAAAAGGAAAAGTTATCACTTCTAAAAATGTCCAAATATTGTGCTGAATCACATCTTTGTGAAATATATTTTCTCTGTACAACAGAGTTGTTTAATAGGTAACACTGCATTACAATAAAGTCCTAACACACTAGGTCACCAATATATGCATATTTGGTGAATAATGTTATTCTTTCTATTAAAACAATGAGGAATAATATTCTACATGTGTCCACCAAGTTTCAACAAAATCCGAGCATTTGTGACTGAGTTTTAGAGCATATATAGTGTGAACAATCGATCCCCACGTTAACAGATAACAAGTTTTTGGATTTTCTTGACCTTGCTCTGACCTTGACCCTCCCAAAACTAATCACCTCTAAGTTGGGTTATAGTCCAAATGGATACTGACTTCCATCTAAATCCATTCGGCCGTTTTTGAGAAATCTTGCTGACAAATACACACACACACACATACACAGGGGTGAAAACATAACCTCCGTCCACCTTCGGAGGTAAAAACCTGCATATTTAAAAACCAGACATATACCACATAAAAGACAAGAACTATTATTTTTAACAAAAAACATATATTAGAGACGCATCATAAATTATGCTACAAATAAACTTAGTTTTAAGTCAAGCTTACATTTTAATTAATGTGGTTTAATAAAGACTATTTTGTGGAACTAAAACAAAAATACTTAGAACATCCTTTCTGATTAATATTATTTCACTGCTACTTCCACACCTTTATCTAGAAACACAGAAAAAAACACCATTTCTTCTGAAGAATTAAGGTTCAAGTTTACCGACGTTTCATATTTTACGTGGAATGTGAAGGAATTGAGGTAACATCTGAATTAAGGAGCATTTTCAGAGATGATCGTGACGTAAGGGTAGATTCTGAAAAGTTAAGAGTGAGAGCAAAGAAAAATACATAAAAATATGTCAACTACTTTGCATATGCCATATCCTTTTCCGACGAAATCTTTCGCCTAATACCCCGAGCTCATCACGGCGGAGGGATACAACAGACACAGTAGTGATTGAGACGCTTTTTATATTATTAGATTGAATGAACAACAATTATTATAGTCATTTACAAGTCAGAACTAGAATAAGAGCTAATAACTCAACATTATTCACTTATTTATTTTAATACCAATTACTTATTATTACTATATATTTTTTGCTTGAATTAAGTTTGCTCATCATTCAAAAGAACTGGCGAATCTGAAAGCAATCCTTTTTTGTTCCTGAGCGGGCCAAACAACTACAACATCAAATTCGTAGGTCTTAAGAACAAAAGCAAAATAATGTACAACAATATGTCAGCCTACACTGTATCTGCCATATCCAGTGAACTTAAATGTTCAGTCCTTATACGTACCTTGTGTTTATGTATGAATTTTATAACATTGCTTTTAAGGCATTTGTTCAGGTTTTAATACGTCTCATACAACAGTGAGCAACACCTAGCTGCTGATATTCATTCTTGTGTTCAACATCCCTGATGTTTATTTAAAAATACATCGTATAATTGAGTATATTACGCATTAAATAAGAATAGCCACGAATTATTTTCTGACTTCAACTGTTATATAAACCAATGCTGAATTTTCAAAACCAGAATCTTGGGCAATGAATAATTATATGTCTAATTGAATAATTAGATAAAGCTATATAACCAATGTGAATAAATAGATAAAGCTATATAACCATTGTGAATAATTAGAAAGCGTTCTATAGCCATTGTAAGTAAATAGAAAAAGCTCTATAGCCATCATGAATATTTAGAAAAAGCTCTATATCTAATGTGAATAATTAGAAAAAGCTCTATATCTAATGTGAATAATTAGAAAAAGCTCTATAATCATTATGAATAATTGGAAAATGCTCTGTAAGTAGTGTGAAAAATTAGAAAAGTTATATAACTAGTGTGAATAATTAGAAGAAGCTGTATAACTAGTGTGAACAATTAGAAAAAGCTCCATAGCTAGTGTAAATAATTAGACAAAGCCTCTATAAGTAATGTGAATAATTAGAAAAAGGTCTATATCTGATGTAAATAATTAGAAAAAGCTGTATAACTAGTGTGAATAATTAGAAAAAGTTTATAATTAGTGTGAACAATTAGAAAATGTTCTATAACTAGTGTGAACGAGAAAACTATAACTATTGTGAACAATTATAAAAACTCTATAAGTAGTGTGAAAAATTATAAAAAGCTGTATAAGTAGTGTGAACAATTATAAAAAGCTCTATAACTAGTGTGAATAATTAGAAAAAGCTCTATAATCATTATGAATAATTAGAAGAAGCTGTATAACTAGTGTGAACAATTAGAAAAAGCTCCAAACTAGTGTAAATAATTAAAAAAAGCCTCTATAACTAATGTGAATAATAAGAAAAAGGTCTATATCTAATGTGAATAATTAGAAAAAGCTGTATAACTAGTGTGAATAATCAAAAACTTATAATTAGTGTGAAGAATTATAAAAAAGCTTATAATTAGTGTAAAGAATTAAAAAAGTCCTATAACTAGTGTGAATAATGAGAAAAACTATAACTATTGTGAACAATTATAAAAAGCCCTACATGTAGTGGGAATAATTAGAAAAACTCTATAATCATTATGAATAATTGGAAAATGCTCTATAAGTAGTGTGAAAATTAGAAAAAGTTCTATAACTAGTGTGAATAATTAGAAGAAGCTCCATAACTATTGTGAACAATTATAAAAAGCTCTATATGTAGTGTGAATAATTAGAAAAAGCTCTATAATCATTAGAAATAATTGGAAAATGCTCTATAAGTAGTGTGAATAATGAAGAAAACTATAACTATTGTGAACAATTATAAAAAGCTCTATAAGTAGTGTGAGTAATTAGAAAAAGCTCTATAATCATTATGACTAATTGGAAAAAGCTCTATAACTAGCGTGAAAAATTCGAAAAAGCTCTATAGCTAGAATGAATAATTCGAAAAAGCTCTATAACTTGTGTGAATAATTAGAAAAAGCTATATAACCATTTTAGATAATTGGAAAAAGCATTATAATCATTGCGAATAATTAGAAAAACTCAATAACTAGTGATTGACAGGACATAACTAGATGAATCGCTCACTAGTGGTCTCATTTCTAATAGTTTGACAAGGTTCAAATTAGAATCAAAATAAAATCATTACAGAAACTTTATCAGAAACAATAAAATCACTATTTTGATTTAGTTCCTTCGTATTTACAGAGGAAAAGTTGTTTTAGGGTGTTAGGATAACTCCAAATTAGTTGTTAACATTTCATAACCTTTTGAATTTACACTTTGTTTAACGAACTTAATAAAGCTGATTATAAAACAAACATCTTACTATTGATATTGTTGCACACATACATATTTAACTAAATAATGTCGTGAAATAACAAGGAAGCCAACAGAAACAAATGTTTTCCTTGTAATAATGAATTTCTTTAAACATGCTATCCTTAAGGATTCCGATAAATTATTGGTTTTTTTCTTTAGAGAGGTACACATTTATAAAAGCATCTCTGTGTTTATATTATACATGTATGTTCTAGATATCATAAGTATTATGATAGGTTGGTTGTTTTTCTGTGCAAAGCTACCACAATGGGCTATCTACGCTCTGTCCCTGTGAGGAATCGAGCCCTGAGTCTCATCATTACAAGTCCATAACCTTACCACTGACCCTTCGCATTAATAAAAAAAATCGAATACTTAATCATTTTACCAAATTCGAACGTATTCAAATCTTTCTTTACGCACGTATAGTTCATTTATTTAATACTTTGTCAGTGCCATTTTATTTGAAAATTATTTGATTGTTGTTAAGCACAAAGCTACACAATGGGCTATCTGTGCTCTGCCAATCACGGGTATCTAAACCCGGTTTCTAGTGTTGTAAGTCCACAGATATATCACATCATTTAGTCTTATCACTACTATAATGAATGGAAAACAAATCACTTTAATTGGACCGACAAAATGATAAGGTATTATTCTGATTTTTTAACTCAAGCGAACAGTAACAGCGTTTGCTAGATGGCATGGAGTTTTATAGAAACCCATGTTTTATTAGTATTTATATGTACAATATATAACATGTTTATATTTCTTTGCATTATCCGAAGGCCATAGTTATCTGATACAGGCTTAGTAAAACAAAAATACGTTAGAAATTTATTTATCTCAAGTTATTTTTAAAGTATATTTTTCTTGCAGATATATTGACGCTTTGTCTTTTCCGTAATCTCCTCTCAGTATGAATGTTAGATTTGCAAAAGGTCAGAAAAAGAAACAAGTCTGGTAATACTACGTCTGTGTTTACGAAAAGCTATTTTCATAACTTGCATAAAAATGCAAAAAAAGGAGAAAACTGGAATGATAAGTTTTACTTAAGCATAAAACCAAACAGAAATAATTACAATGTTAAAATCATAAAATAATTTATAAATTTTACGTTTTAGTTATTTACATTATTGAATAACGGTTTAAGTTTAATATTACCAGATTCCAAAATTTTGTGATAAAGTCTAACGCTAGATGGAATTAAAAACATGAGGCAAGAGCTTATCATTACGATTGTATTAGTGTAGATAATTTTCCATGCTTCTTCTTAATATCAGGGAGAAATAATACAAGACCACGTTAAGTAATTGATCAAACTAATCAGATCCGAATACTTTTTTCAGAGATTTTATGAGAAATATAGTATTTCTCAACTAGACAGTACCATTGTACAACATTGTTGGATTGAAAGGCACGCATAATTTCAAACAACTTGCACACAAAAAATTACACAAGAAAACAAACAATAACAGATTGGTAAAACATTAATATATAATAATCTTTTCTCACAAAAATATAGAAATGAATGACGCAAACTTTTTTTAATAATAAGTTATTTCTGGTTATTTTTAGCTTTGAATACTTAAGGTGCATCCACACTGGATGCGAGCGACGAGGACAAATTTTTTTAGAAATGACTGCGTAAATGGGAGCATATACATCTGTGGCGCCGCTTGGACGAGTTCGCCGCGCTGCCCAAATAGAACCTGTCTCTATTTTTTAAAACGTGGATAATAATAAAAAAGTTATTAAAAAAGGATCAAAGAATCAAGTTGTAAGGAATGACATTTATTTTTTAAACAGAGTAGAGATGTTTGCAGAAAGTTGATACAATAATACAATTGGATAGCTCATCTCCACTGTGTACATTTGGAGCTGGCTTTAGAAATACATGAAATCACATAGAAATATACAGACCAGGTCATGTCTTTATCCCTAGTCTTTTGGATTACTTCCAATTTACGTCTGGTGTAGATAAACACTTTGCTGCGCTTCTCGCGTCCAGTGTGGATGCAACTTAAGTTCCACTGAAGTTTAAAATTTTAAAAGTCCAAAGAGAAATATTTTATAGTGTCAAAAACAAAGGATATAAAACTTCCCCCTGACTAACATAATTTATCCACCTGTCTATATTTGGCCCATCTTATCAGTCAAGCACATGAATATCAGTGTTCACGCATAGCTAAAATTAATTGAAGTAGCTCTATACTTGTAAAGCTTGAATAAAAATAAACTCACACAATTCTCTCTACATGAGAAACTTTAGTGGAACATAATGGTGTTTTCGAATTGCGAAAATACAGCATACGCAACTGTTTCTAGCATTGATGACCTGATTTTTAAATGAGTTCTCATATCTCTTAAAATTACCGACACCTTAGAAAAATGTTTTTTTAACGAAAGAGAAGTGATTCAAGCCTAATTGAAAAGTTTATTTATCTCTTGTGATAACATCAAACATAGAGACTGGTGAAGTATTGTAAGTCCAATAAAGGGGATAATACACCATCAACATCAACAACTTGTGTCAGTGTGGGCAAGTTAGTATACTCTGTAGATTCGATGTGCCTTGGGTCTTAGTTGCATGAACATTTATGAGGTCATCTTTTGTTGGACAGCTTACAATCTCTGGGAAAGGGAAATGATAATTAAACTTCCTTCATAAAAGAGGAGGTAAATAGATTCTGTAGCAGTTCTTAAGAAAACAAAGAGCTAATTCAGTGACGGTCATATAAACATTAAAGCACACATTTATTTTCTGTGATTGAACTTGATCTTCTTAGATTTACAAGGCTTTATTTTTCTGAAAACCTCAAAAAGCAAAAAACACAGAAGTCACCCTTCCTTGCAGCTTTGTCTTCACAACAACAGAGTATCTTTTTTGAAACCCCCCCAGTATTCGAGATAAAATCGTGTTGCAGAGGATCTAAACCATAGAGTTATGTCTTTTCTTTTAAGCTAACAAATAATCAGTTTCATGGTGATATATGATAACCTCTTTCAGGTTTGCCCCACGGTGAGATGACCCAAGTTTTGTTTGATGTATGGTAACTTGCCTAAGGTTAGATACACGGATAGATGACCCACGTTTTATTCCACATTATGGTAAATTACTTAAGGTTAAATCCAAGGCTAGATGACTCAAGTATTCTTGTACAGTAATGTATGGTAAATTGCCTAAGGTTAGATCCAAGGCTAGGTGACCCAAGTACTGTTCTACAGTAATATATGGTAAACTGCCAAAGGTTAGGTGCAAGGCTAGATGACCTAAGTTTTGTTCCACAGTGGTGTA